>NC_037537.1:27855453-27856558 GCF_001531365.2 Cynara cardunculus var. scolymus
TTAAGTTTAATATAAAGTCCATTAAAGGCCCAAACCGTCTAAATCGGTCAGACCAGACCGCTTTTACTTGGTCTGGTTTGACCGGTCTGGGCACTTGATGTCAAACCGCTCGGTTTGAAAATTTTATAAACCGCCATTACGGTTTGGTTTGTGGTTTGAGAGGTTAAACCGTCCAAACCGGACCGCGAACACCCCTAATCCTAACGTACTTTTGTTGTAGCGATGTTTTGACAATATATCATGGTGTTTGGATAAAAATGGATCTCACAAAATCCCGTATATTATTAATTTTTTTTTATTAACCTGGATATCTGGATATCCAACTCGCAATGCGAGCCAACTAATTTCAAATTAACTACCTGCTTTGCAGGTAGCTTGGGGTAACCATGTTTGAACCTTCGTGGCCACAAAATTTTATATGCCTTTTTGGATTTGAACATGAGACTTCCAGACACTTTTAACCTTTGGAGCCAAGTTAAAACCAAATCAGACACCAATTTTATGGTTTATTATTATTCTATTTTTAATAGTTCTGGAAGTTAATTGATGATTGGATCAATTGAATTACAATACTGATTAGGCGGATCTAACCAATTCTCCAAGAGGACCAAGACTAACAATCATACAGTAACTGATTTTGTGTATATATATATATATACTAGAAGCGTATTCGCGCAATGCAGCGAGATACATCATGATTTTAATATTTCATTTTATTATTTATCTCAGTCGATGTTATAATATGACTTTATGTGATTTTGATAAAGCGATGATGTTTTTATTTTTGAATAAAATATATGTTTGAAGATATCATAAAAATTTGACAAAAATATATCGATATTAGTATCAAATTCACTATTTGAAATTCATCATTTTTTTGTGTAAATTTTTTATTTAATTTATGTATAATAACAAAATAAATTTATATTTGTTTTAATAATATAATTTTTTTGTAAAGATAATAATTATTTATTTTGTTGGAACTCGATAATTATTCTAATTATATTTTAATTTTTTATATTTTAAAATGAGATGTTCATCATCTATTTGATTATGTTTATCCACAATTATTTATACGAATTCAAACATCGAGCTTGTATAAGTT
>NC_037537.1:27856658-27864302 GCF_001531365.2 Cynara cardunculus var. scolymus
ATTGTTTCATTGGTTTGTCAACTTGTGTCGATTTTCTAATTTGATTTTTAAATAGTTCGTTTTGTCATTCAATCTTAATTCTCATACGAAGTATCGATTGTTTTGTTTGATTTATTAACTTCTAGTTGTATACCCATGCGATGCAACGGGAAACAATCACTGTCTGTGAAAATACAATAGCTACCAATATTTTCACAACCAATCAGTCAAATCCATTTTGTTGACATCCATTTGCCATTGAAATACATTAGCTAACCGGTACATGAAAAGTTTTTTTTGGAAAAAATGCAAATAGCAGACTCATATAACAAAAGCTAGCAATTATAAATGGTTAGAGACTTTGAGCGTTTGATTAAACGGCCCTTAAATACCTCAATCAGAACTTGAAATTTAGGATCATAATTTACTTTTAGTATTGTTACCAGGTGCTATAGTACCTTATGTATATTCAACACTTGGTACAAACTCCATCAGATACTATAATGGTCCAATTGTCAACCATCACAAAGAAACCACAAACAAAACTCAATTCGCAAATCATTAGATCCCGACAATAATTTCACAAGTAGCAAACAAATCAAGTAGCTAAATGATACCCGCATAATGTTACAGGAAGTAAAATTATTATAAACGATTATAAAATTAAGCTAACTACCAGAAAGAGAATGATATGATTTTAAAAGCTCAGAATAAGGATGTAAATGAATAACATAAAACTCGATTAAAGCAAACCTCAATTTAAGCATTTCCAAATTGAAATAAATGAATTATTGTGGGCTTCTAGTTACCAAAAGATATGACCAATGGACTTTGGCCAAACCAACCAACTTCCATTAAAAGTTGAACAACATACACAAAACAACCAATAACACAAAGTACATCAAACCAAATGCCATTATCTTATGCAACCAAACCCGTAACCGTTAAATATACCAAACCTACAATTAGTCCTTCATGCGCCAACAATGGCATTGCCTTGTTCTCCGACATGTTCCGTAGGTCCAATATCATTGACTTGTCCCATATCATTCGCTGCCAATTGACATAACTACAATAACAAAAAGTCGAAATCCATAGAAATTAATTAAAAAACCAAACAAAACCAGTAAAGCTAATTCACATATATGCTTCATCCCATTTTAAAAATGCACAATATGATCCCCTCACTAGAAACAAACTAATAATTATAAGAAACGAATCAAATGGTTCAACGATTTGCTTACAAATGATTGTTGCTAGGATTTTTTATATCTCGTCTTCCCGGGTTTGAATCAAACCCAGGCGCTACCAAAGCCCATGATATTGAGATAGGTGTTTTATTTAGTTTGAGTTCTTGACTTGATAGAGTTTGATCATAAAAAAGGCAACAATAACATCAAGTGCCTAAATGATCCAAAGTAGTATATTACAATTACCATCAAGGAAAAGAGAAAATGCAATAATAGCATCAAACCCATCAAAGTTTATGTTCATATATGTGTCCACGAGGCAATATAAGTTGCATACAAGATAAAATCAAATGCATAATTATGTAGATGCAAAATTAACAATGAGAATAGTCTAAAGTTCTAATCAAATGCATAATATCATTCTTGATGTTTTGATATGGCTCATGCAGCATCACAAGTGAATGAAGGAAATATAGATGGCTCATACAGCATCACAAGTAAATCAAGTTTATACAACATAACCTTATCTTTTCTTTCTTTTCTTTTTTGGCAAGTTCCCATTGGTTTTAGTTATAACCTGTTGCTTTTGATCTTATCACAATCCATAACACCAGTGAACACTCAACACAGACAATAACTAAGGGGCCGTTTACCAAACACTTACCATGTAGGTGMTTACCGGCAAAAATTAACACTATCATTTACTTACCRGGTAAGATTTTAGTCCATCAAAACGGCATCATATGCAACAATTTAGCGGTAAGCACTTACCGTGGTAAGAGTCGTTGCCCCCACTTACCGGGTAAGACTCTTGGTCCTTGTCTTGCTCTTACCGGGTAAGATTCTTGGTCTTTACCATATTCATCCGATAATGTAATGGGATTTGATAAGCCCTTACCCGGGTAAGCGTTTGGTAAACGATCCCTAAGTCTGTTTTAAAAAGAAATAGAAATATATTTTAATCAGTAAGTCCACTTTTTAGCAAGAAATAGACAGTTACTAAGGTTCAAACAAATTTTATAAAAAATAGATAAAAGAGAAGGGACAAACCTGTGAAACTTCGAACCTCGCATAACAACCTCCTAATTGTAAATCATTATGTATGTTTATTCCTCTTTCTCACAAGAAATGGAAATTTCGAGTCTACGACACATCTCGAAGCAACCGGAAACCGGTAATATTACATTTTAGCTCATGAAGATCTCTATGTTTATGTTAGTCCATCAAACCTGTGTAGGATATTGCAAATTTATTTTTTAATATGTAGTGCCGACGTGCTTTCAAAGAATGTGGTGGAATTTAAGTTAATTTCATAATCTTATGTCCAATACAGTACATAGAATCCGGTATTAGATACTGGCACCTCCTGCTCTCCTGCAAAAGAAACCATATCCTAAAACAAGTCCAATCACTTTAATAACCACATATAGCAATATTTGCTGCTGCTGCTATATATATGATGTAGGGGTTGGGGGAAGGGAAGGGAAAGAGAACATCCTACTACCAAATTAATGACATGTTGGATAGAAATAGATTAGCAGCTTTATGAGCAGCTTCAATATAACCAAACAGAACCCTAAACAGCAGCTTCAATCTAACCAACAGAACATCCTACTTCCAACTTTCTTGAATCTAACCACTACTTCCCCTGTTTGTATCTTTAAGTTTTTGGACTGAACCTGATCTTGGGGCTGAGCCAACAAGCTAAGAATTCTATGGCAACTCAAAACAGCAGCTTTATTAGCAGCTTCAACCTCCTCAATATCTCCCCTCAAAATTATATATAAAAATTCCAAAAAAAAAACAAGAAACTTGAGTTTTAAGATGAACACTCAAAACCAATAAACAAAACTACAAATTTGACAGATCATAAGTCATGAAAAGACCAAAAAAGATGGGTTTTAGAATGAAATTTCAACTGCTTACCCTCTTTCTTGTCCAGAAACTCAGATTAAGGTTGAATTAATACATGTATATATATATATATATATATATATATATATATATTTCAAAAAAAACCCAAGAACATATTATAAAGTCATATTATAACCTTTTATAAACTATTTTCCTTTATATGTTCATAAAAAACTATGATCGAGTCATAACTCTTCCTTGTTCCCCCTCTGATAGTTAAAGATAATATTAAGAATCAGATCATCAACGCCTTAGTTTGGTCCTCTAATATCCGAATCAACGGGTTGCCATGAGTGGAATTAATTAACCATGGTGGAGACTTATAAACAAATTTAAACATAACAAATAAGTACACATGTTCACGCCTTGAGCAACTAAAAACTCCTACAAGGTTCTCTAGAATACACAAGCAAGATATGCTTTCAGCTACCTCTTAATGTGTATAAAATTTAACAAAGCATTGAAAACTAACCTCCTTGCTTCTGCGCTTCAGCAATTACATGCAGAGCAAGAGTCGTCTCTCCAGAGGCCTCTGGGACGTATATCTCAACTACGCGTCCCTGCATAAGTAGATTAATGCATTAGAAAAGAAACATAATTTTAAGCATCGTATCATTCAATAACCTATTCAAATGCAATTCAAAAGAGGTAAAGAAAATGCAATGTAAACAACACAAGTAGGCAAGAGACCTTAGCTAGATGCTCTGGCAAAAAACCTCATTGTGAGCATCAATCAGGACCTCCGAGTCACAAACATAACTAAAATATTCCTCAGCCACAAAAGTGCGCATTGATTATCACRATCATAGGTCCATTAATACAATGCTTAAGATCATGAGTTTATAAGCAAGCATGCAAATATCGAGAAAATACAATGGTCTATAGCAATATGAAACKAAGAACATCAAATCAAATTGGCAGGTAATTCTTGCTATGCATCTAATCACCAACCAAGTTCCAAAAGTGCAGTCTACACCCCAAAGCATAGACTTATTCAAAACGTTACTTTAATACTAAATGGACTATAAAACACTYGGACAACGACATTTCTGAATTGAACCATACGTTGCAATATGAACAGCAGGACAAAGAAACAAATAAGATGAAAATGGAGCAACATTATAGCATGGATGAACAAAAATTTCAAGCAAACACCATTGTTATAGTTTCTGTATGGTTGTTTCACCACTTCAGCAAGTTCAGTCTCACAACCAACTTGAGATGAAGGGCTAGTTGTTGCAGTTATTATATATTTTGTATAAGATTACCTACTGAACGTACATATAAATTTTAAATATATACATTCCAATACTTTTAAGCAAAGAGAAATAGGACACTAACACAGTGTAAATACCTTTGGAAAGCCACCAACTCCCAATGCTATATCTAATGCAAAAGATCCTGTAGACACCACTGGGACTTGTCTGGGAGAAGCACACTGACCAAGAAACATGATAGATCCCTTTCCATGAGAAGTATTGATTTGATCAATTGCTTGCTTTAAGGCTAGATCTTTTTTAGACATGTTTCTCTTCACCTAAATCACTTCCATCAGACTTTGATTTCTTTTTACCTAAAAGTTGAATGCCATATGAACCCGAAGGTACAGACAGGTTCATGTTAGCTTACACACATGAGGATGAAACAAATCAGGATATAAGTCGGTCTTAGGGTAGAACAGGGGTTGGCGTGTTGTCTTCATTCGTTTGATTTGGTCGTTAGCTCACAGTAAACACGACGGGAATTCACAATCAAAAACCCTAAAAAAATTTGAATGTTAAAAACAAACCAAATAATTACCTGGAGATGGAGATGGATTGAACGATTGAACGATGGAAGATTGAGAGAAATGCCTGAATCCTCGTATGGAGATGGATTGAACGATGGAAGATTGAGAGAAATGTCTGCCTTAATCGATTTAAAGGGAATCGTCGTATTGAGCGGTGGAAACTCGCTTTAAAGGGAATCGTCATCGAGTGAGATAAATGCATGCCTGAATCGTCGTCTTGGGGGAGGGACAACTTTTCTGAAACGTCGTATTGGGAGAGGGGAGCGATGGAAGCGACGCTTTGGGGAGGGTAGCCGGGTAAAGGGAAAGGGTTGAAAGGTGAAGTAGCATAGATAAGGGTATTTTGGGCATTTATAATTTTAAGATTTTAAGGCTTTTAGTGAATTTGTTTAATAAGGTAGTATAGATTATAATATCGACAGAGACAAAGAATAAAATAGAACATTGAAATCGAGATGTATCGCTGCATTATGCGAGTAGCCTTCTATTTTCATTTTAAAATATATTTAGTATAATCATTGAATTCTAACAAAATACTAATTATTATCTTTATAAAAAATTTACAGGATTAGGTTTTAATCCTAATGTTCACAAGGATTTAATTTCAACAGTTATCGAGTGTGAAACATGCCCTGTTGAAATCACCCAAAATCTCCAGGTTTGAAGGTTCAATTACGAGTTGGTTTTGTTTGGTTTCTACATCAATTTCATCCCTAACCTGAAGATTTGGATCTGCGTTGCACCTGAGGTCTAAGCTTAAAACTGATGGGTTTATTTATTTAGTTTTGTTGGAATAAAGTCCAAGTGTTGATGTTTATCTTTTGTGTTTGAATTTTTGTTTGTATATATCCGTCGTCACTCTGCTTGATTTATGGCTTATGGTTGTTTAGGGATTGGAAATGTCACTTTGATTGTTGTGTACTAGTTAAATTCACAGTGGCCGGCGTTTATCCCTGTTGGCGTCGGTGCCTCCGTACACGGCGGCTGGTCCTGGTTTGGCAGGTATTTAACTACTCTAACCCTACCAATCGACTTCTATACGACGAACAAATGAATATGAGGCTGTAAGAAATAGATTAGGTGAAAGAACAGTACTTTAAGGTGAATCGCTCCTGCTTGATCTCGACTGTGATTTTGTACTTGCTGCTCCTTTCTACCTGATTTCTCTCTATTCCATTTTAGGTTTTCTGCCATTTCAGTCTCCCTATCGGTACCTTAGGGCAACTCCAACCTTATCACCAAAAACATCAAATATGATGGGTCCATAAACATTTAAAAAAAAAACTCAACTTCAATCATATTCTAAAAAAAATACTAAATTTGTGGACCCACATTAAAATAACTCAATCAACCCCTAAATTATTAAATGGAAAATGGTTTTTAATACAAATTAATGGGTCCCACTGGTTTTGCCGTTCAAGAAACCCACAGCATATTTGCCGTTCAAATAAGGGATCCGGCAAAACCTAAATTCATTTGCCGGTCGATTGTAGAGGTCACAAACGGCAAATCCCTAAAATTACCGGTTGAGTGGAGATGCTCTTATATCGGCTCTATTTTGACTGAAGTTGATTTGGGGTTTAGGGTTCTTGAGTTTTATACCTTCTGCACTTTCTAAATTCTAATTCGTCCATGTGATTTGCTAAAAATTGTTATTGATGAGATAAATACATCCATATATATTGTCTGAATGCTGGCCGTTTTTGTTGTCTTAATTCATCCTCTTTTTAGAAGTTGTTGATTGATTTTGTGTCTGTTTTAAGGCTAAAGGGAGAATTGCATGTCCTATTAGTTGGATAGAAGCCTACCCACCCACCAGCCTACCTTGTTCATATTGAGCCAGACAAGAGAGACACTCTTAAAAGTTAATAGAAGCAATTCCTTTTATAAGCTTGAAAGTAGGTGCTGTAAACCAATTCAAATAGATAGGGAAGCTCCGAATCAGCAACAAACCCTTTCTTGCTCTTTCTAATGTCCTAGGCGAAGGCAGTGCAGGTGAAAGGCCAACAGATCTCAATCACTCGTTATAGCTCATGACCTGGCATATTGAAATCTCTTAGATGGACGGATACGAATTTGAATCTACATCTACTTATAAATTTTTTCCTCATATATTAACACCAAGACCAACTTTTTAGAGTTGTAATACATAAATTAACTTGATTCACACATAAAAAAAATACAAATAATATTATTCTCAGTCATTTATTGTTTTTAATTAAATATAAATAAGACTATAAAATGAAATTTTAAAAACACCAAAGTAGATAAAATAAAATAAGTGTGCACATTTTTTTTTATTAACCTGGATATCCAATCCGCTACGCGAGCCGACTAATCCCAGAACAACCACCTGTTTTGCTGGTAGCCCGGAATCACTGCATTTGAATCTTCATGGGCATAAGAGGATTTTTATTTCTCTTTAAATTTGAACATGTGATCTCCATGCACTTTTGATATTTGTAGCACAAGTTCAAACCAATCAAACATCACCTTTGTGGTTAGGTGTGCTCATTAATGTTTGTGATAACGTGGTTGATATTGATTTACATGTGATAAGTGTAACACCCTCATTTTTTTTTTTTTTTGATGTTACGTAATCTGAAACATATTCCTAAATAAATACTTCAAAAGACGGCTAAAATAAAACCGTTTGAAMCGTTTACAGCGGAAGTCTTTGAATCGCCCAAAAATTAACTTAAGTTCTAACCCACCTCATACCAGGTTAAGTTACAAAAGATCGACACGACACTGCTAGACAAAAGACTAAAA
>NC_037537.1:27864602-27867065 GCF_001531365.2 Cynara cardunculus var. scolymus
ACTTGTCCGGGTAGTGTTTTATACTGGTCGTGACTTACTGGTCAAATGTCCACCCTTGAATCATAAAACTTTAATATGGAATAGCACGCTAGAGTTATTCGAAAACTGATTAAACACATAGCATGCAACCATTCACAAAATAACATACATGTAAAATATGTCATAACATGTGTGTAATTGAGATATCATGCATACGTACACATCATCAACAATTCATTTCATGCAAAAATAATTTGTACTTAGGTATGCATCCCAGTGAAATCTCATGAAGACTCACCTGATAACGAAGGTTGCTTAACTAACGTCGCTGACTGGTAACCTACAATTTATAATAGTGAATAACATATAAATGATTAATTTCTCCCAAAGGCTAATATAAAAGTCAACTTACGGTCAACTACGTCGACTAGGGTCAACCTTGGTCAACTATGCTTAAAAATGCTCCCTACATCAATTAAAATTATAGGAACCGTGAGTTCCGACAAAAGGTGTATCGTTTAGCTATATATCTTAAAATGACGTCATAAACGTGATTATTAAGTTATCTATTATATGATAGACATGTTAATAATTACATATTTCGAGTTAAAAGCGTCCTAATAAATTTACAATTCGAGTAACACTTCGTATAGCCAATTATTTATTTTATAACTCCATAACATCATCTTTTATAAAATAAATGTCTAGACGATATATATATATATATATATATATATATATAAACTCAAGAGCTACGCTTTAATCTCATAAAAAGACATCAAATTATTTAAATGATTCATTATAATTATCACCAAATAATTACATAGTTAACGTAGTAAATTTTAACCTTGACGGTATTATTTTTTTTTATAAGGCTAAAAAGGTCACGTATTTCTCAAAATATACATTCTTTAATTTTAGAAGCATTTTGGTAATTTTATAAAAATAATAATATAATATAAAAAAAAATGAAGCTCATAGACCAATCCCCAAGATATATTGTTATTTTGGTAAATTTTGGAAGCAAATACGCAAAGTATTGTTAAAATACCRATTTTCCATTTATAGGGTCATTTTGGTAAATAAACGAGATAATTAATCAAAAATGAGGTCAAAGTTTGCATTTTACAAAATACAAACAAACTTAATGAAAGTCTCATAAAATTATTATGGAGAAAATTATTTCTAGAAATTGAAGGGCTAAATGCTAATTTCTAAAACTTAAATATTTAGTGTATATTAATTATATCCGTGCATAATAAACAACAAAACATACATTTAATCTATTGGTTAACCCTCCATGTTTTCTAGTTAAGGTCACGTGATCGAAACCTACAATCATCATGCGCCCTTACATTTTTCTATTTAAAAGGTAAATGTGACCCAACAACACAGCAACAAAGAACAGCAAAGTACTGCACAATTTCAAACATAAAAAGCTTGAAAATAGCTCGTTTTTTGACATTTTTTCTTCATTCTTTTTGCACTAAAACCTTGGTAATATTTTTACCAACATTTTGACATAAATAACAAAAATTTTCGTCAAGAAATGAGTTCCATTTTCTCATTTAAAGTTTTAATTTTAAACTAAACCGAACGAAACTTTAAACTTCGAAATCAAACCATAAAACACAAAATCTGGAACGTGATGCTACTAGGGTTCTATAGAGGACTTAAAAACGAAGCTAACCATATAAAGAACATGAATTTTAGTTGAGTATTTTACCTTTAATCGACGAAAAACGAAGATTTCAGATGGAATTTTCGAGCTCCGATTTCTCTCCCGATTCTCAACGAAATTTCAAAAGGTTTGAATGAAATCTGTAGAGGAGAACGTTGTCTACATATCTCTGATTTTTTTTTTGGCTTATTGGTTGACTGAAAGAGCCAATAAGAAGCCTCAAAGGTTGCATCGTTCCATCACTTTCAAGAAATCAGAAAATGGCATAATTACATAACAGGTCCTTCTGGTTTGGACCTGTTAACACCTGACACACCCCCTTAACTATCACGAATTTACAATTTTTACCCATGTCTTGACTTTTTCTTTCACCTTTAGTCCGATTTTGAAACTTCTTTTAATTTTTTTTTTCTTTATTTATTTATTTAACATATATGTGTGTATATATATATATATATTTATATATATACATAAATACGTGTGTGTGTTATAATAATAATAAAAATGAAAATAATAATAGAGGTAAATTATTTATTGCTCGAATTTATTTATTTATTTATTTTTTTTTTTTGGGTTTTACAATAAGCGTGCTCATTAATGTTTGTGGTTAAGCATGCTCTTTAATGTTTGTGATAACGTGGTTTGACATTGATTTATATGTGGTAGGTATCTACATAAAGTAGAAATTATGGGTCTAAATGTATAAATAACAATCACTTCCTGAACAAAAATAAACCAAAGAAATTCTAAAAACTGGTTATACATAGGGGTGAGCATAGGCGGGTACCCGTCCTTTTTGACAG
>NC_037537.1:27867250-27868831 GCF_001531365.2 Cynara cardunculus var. scolymus
AACGATTACAAACTATAATAGATTATAGAAAATATTCAAAGTTTAACGATTACATACTATAATGGTAAATGTTCAAAGTTTAACGATTACATACTATGAATYCAAGTGAATACACAATTTGAAAAAATACGAATCATTTTATATGGAGAATTTAGATGAATAATGAAGATGACGACGTGCTTTCAAGATGTAAACATAATATAAATTTGGTATTAAAAAATAATAATAATTTTTTTACTTGAAAAATACCGGGTATCCGGCGGGTAACGGTTCCGAAAAATTGAAAACCGGAACCGGAACCATTCTCAATCGGTTCCGTATTTTAGGAACCGGAACCGGAACCACTCATATCGGTTCTGGTTCCGGAACCGACAGTTTCAAGGCGGTTCCGGTTCCATAGTCGGGTACCTGGTTCCGCTGCTCACCCCTAGTTATACACATCATTTCAACCAAAAAAAGGTACATGTTATTAGTTAAGAGGGTTTTAAAGTAAAGAAAAACTTGAATCAGTTTTACCATTCTCAAATCTTATATCATTCAAACCCCTTGCATCCAACTATCACTCTCGTCGACACCCTTCGTCATTCTCCATCCTGCCATCACCACTGCTGGACTTTTGCCATCAATCTCTCCTTTTTTAATATCTTGATTCTTTCTCTTTCTACGACAGTTTAATAGAGAATATATAGACAAATCAAAAAAGTGGCAGAATCGGAAAATAAAAACCCGATGAAAGCAGGGGCCATCAAAGGTGATGGGTGATGATAGAGAGCGAACAATGATGAGGTTGCAAGAGGTGTTTATGGTTTGAATTACGTAAAATTTAAAAAAAGTTATACTGATTTAAATGTTTTTATTTACTTTAATTTTTTTTAATCAGTTATAAAAAGTTTCTAGATAACTAATTTTTGAAAAAAGAGATTTAATTCTCTTTTATTAGGCTTTATCTATAGCTTCCCCCTTTTGAATAAAGATGCATCACGTTGTCAATAAATAGCCGAAATGAAAAACGCATTCCAACAACTCCATTTTCGAATCTTCTAAATAATTATTTTATTTTATTTTCATTTTAATTATATAAAATAGCAGTGCATGAAAGACCTGATGTTATCGATGACTTTTACCAGAGTTAGTTTTTACCGAATAAATTATTGCATATAAAGTCGTTTTTGTTGACTAAAATTTTATCCGGTAAGTAAATAATAGTATTGAATTTTACCGGTAAATGTTTATCGGGTAAGTGTTTGATAAACAACCCCTTAATATACTATACATTAATTAAAATAGTTATTATTTTATATTTTGTTATTATGGTGGACTAAATACACCCCTATATATCGTTTAAATGCTTATGTACCTAAAAATTTATTTTTTACATATTAACATCGTGACTTATTTTTTTACATTTATCGATACATAATTTACCTTCATTTTGATATAAAAAGAATACAAATAACATTATTTTCGGTCATTTATTGCTTTTAATTAAATACAAAACGAGACTATAAAATAAAATTTTAAAAACACAAAAATAGGTCAAATAAAATATATTATTGAAAAGTTATATTTATAAATTTTAAT
>NC_037537.1:27869011-27871317 GCF_001531365.2 Cynara cardunculus var. scolymus
AAACTAATCAAAATATAGAATCTATATGAAAATAATATTCTTAGGAAAGTAAATTGAAAGTTTTAAAGTATAAAAAAAAATGAATAAAATATAAAGAGGAAGGTGTATATGATGTTTTAGAAAATAATTAAGTTTTATTTTGAGATTATATTGTTAAAACATAAGTAACCAAATAAAAATATCTCCACATAGAAAATTAAATAAATAAACATCTCTGTCATCGAAGGAAAAAAGGGCCGAGGAGGTGTAGTCAAGGAGATAACTCGGGGGGGCAATATTCTCTTCATCGCGGTCGGTTTCATTATTTAGAATTCCTATAGGAATTGCCATTAGAATCCTTTTCTGCCAGATAGCCCCGTTTGACTTTGGCACATGAGGTGGTGGGTTTGGCCCGCTTTTTTTTGTGTCGTAGGGGAGGGATTGACCTTTCTAACGCATATTCAGTCGTACCGGCATGTCCATTTCATCTTGTTCCATTAGGTGAGGGTGAAAGAAGCCTATTCCACTATGTTCCTTCTATTCTACATAAAAATCATATCAAATGTAGAGCAATGATATCTGCTTTGTTTTGTCTGTTTAATGTACCGAACGCACCTAATATATTAAATTCAAACGAAAATAGGTTTTAAAAGATTTTACGTTAAGGGGTATTTCTTGCTATTTATTTTTGCGGAAGGTGTTTTTTCTCTAAATAGTCGAAGTTTACATTTAAACTTTAGGCATAAGTGGTTTCTGCTTAAAGTATTCAAGTTAGTAAAAAAATCTATTTTATATAATTAGTTATTTAATTTATTTTATATTTCTTACTTTTTCATTCTTCAGTTTGTATCTTTAATATATTAAAACATATAATCGTATATTAACTAAAATACATGGAAAAAAAATGTTTTCTTTTTTATAACTTAAATCATCATACTCGTCTCGTCAATACGTTCAAAATAAGCCAAATATTGAATATTTTTGGATTTAATCTTATATTATTAAATTATATCTATATACTTTATTATAAAGCATTTGACAAAAACTCTTAAAAACTATTTTTTATACATGAAGTAAATTATGCATAATTACAACTTATTAAAGCTCCATATTTGAATTTGTGTAACTAACTGCAGATAAACATAATCAAATACAAGATAAACATCACTTTTAAATATAAAAAATCTAAAATATAATTAAGATAGTCGTTGAGTTCTAACATAATGTTTAATTATTGTTTTTATAAAAAATTATATTATTAAAGCAAAATAAATTACTTTGTTATTAAATCTAAATTGAATTATAAATAAAAATTGAATTAAAGAAGTTACGCAAAAAAAACTATTAAATAGTTAATTCGATATTAATATCGATTTTTTTTTTTTTAAATTTGTATGCTATCTTAAATTTATACTTCATTTAAAAATAAAATATTATCGATTTCTCAAAACCACATAAAATCGTATTATATCGATAAAGACAGAATAAAAACTAAACATTAAAATAAAGATTTATCTCACTGCATTGTGCGAAGACTCATTCACTATTATAAAGTTTACAAATTACTTTTAGTACTTACATTATAGTTACAGTGTCTTAATATAATTAATTTTTTAATTTAAACAAATCAAATCATAAAATAATATCTTATTTTATTTATTTTGATGACATTATATATAATAATATACAATGTTTTTATTTTTTATAGGAAAAAGACAAAAAGATTAAATAAAAATACTAAAATAATCCTTAATTTAACAAAGTTAACAAAGACTCAGAGGCCGTTTACCAAACACTTACCCGGTAAACATATAACGATAAAATTCAACACTATCATTTACTTACCGGGAAAGATTTTAGTCAATAAAAAAACGGCTTTCTATACAACAAATTACCCGGTAAGAGATAATTGTGGTAAGAGTCATTACCCTCACTTACCGGGTAAGACTCTAGGTCTTTGTCTCGCTCTTACCGGGTAAGATTCATGATCATTTCCATGTTCATACGATAAATAATGTAACTTGGTAAATACTTACCCAAATAAGCATTTAATAAACGACACTTAATAACAGAAAAATTCCACAATAATCTATACTATATTATAAAGCATTTGACTAAAACTCTTAAAAACTCTTAAAACTCTTAAACTCTTAAAAACTCTTAAACCCGTTTATCTCTATCCGATTTCATCCATATCTAAATTTGTGTAACTAACTGCAGATAAACAAAATCAAATACAGGATAAACATCTCATTTTAAATATAAAAAATCTAAAATATAATTAGGATAATCATTGAGTTCTAACAAAATACTTAATTATTATCTTT
>NC_037537.1:27872439-27883552 GCF_001531365.2 Cynara cardunculus var. scolymus
AGTTCCAACAAAATAAATAATTATTATCTTTATAAAAAAAAATATATTATTAAACCAAATATAAATTTTTTTCGTTATTATACATAAATTAAATTATAAAAAAATTGAATTAAAAAATTACACAAAAAATAAGAAATTTCAAATAGTTAATTTGATATTAATATCGATATATTTTTGTCAATTTTTTATGATATCTTCAAACATATATTTTATTCAAAAATAAAAACATTATCGCTTTCTCAAAATCACATAAAGCCATATTATAACATCGACTAAGATAAATAATAGAATAAAATATTAAAATAATGATGTATCTCGCTGCATTGCGCGAGTACGCTTCTAGTCAAATTCATAATAAAGATAAACCTGATAAAATAATATAGATAATGTGACTTAGAGTTTATCCGGATAATCATTTGGTAAACGACTCTTAGTTATTTAAAAAATATAATGATTATGTATTTCAAAAAAATGAGTGTCATTTTTATTATGGACATTTATTTTGGGACAGAGATAACGCATAAATTGCCTCAAAGACAAAACGACAAAGATTTACAAACTTTAGGGACTAAAATTGTGATTATAAAATCACAAGGAGGGAATTGGCAATTCTAAACAAACAACAGGGACTAAAATCACAGTTTACTAAAAAAATTGTCTATTTAAAAAATTTTATACTCCCGTTTGATGCAACGATCTCTGCTCTCTCTCCCATGGCTGAAGAGAGGAGAGAATCGAAATGGGAAGGCAAAGTCGTTGCAGAAGTAAGAAGTATCACACCACAACAAGTATGGCCTCTCTTGGAAGACTTCTGCAACGTCCACAAATGGCTTCCGACTATCGACACAAGCCGCCATGTGGAAGGAGTCTACGGTCAACCAGGTCTCGTCAGGTACTGTGCCTCCACCCTATCATCATTACCGTCTAACGGCGACGATCAGACGCCTACGACTGTAGTCAATTGGTGTCACGAGAAACTTCTGTCGATTGATCCCGTTCAACGGAGTCTGAGTTATGAGATCACGGAGAATAACCTAGGGTTCACGTTTTACGTCGCTGAGTGGAAGGTGATCGAATTGAAGGGTGATGATAATGCCGGAGGATGCCGGATCGAGTGGTCGTTCAGTTGTAATCCGGTAGAAGGGTGGAAATTAGAGGATTTCAGTGGTTATATCGGATCGGGTTTAGAAGGCATGGCGAAGAGAATCGAAAAGGAGCTTCTAGTTGCGACTAGTTGAATTCTGGTACTGAATCGTATTCTGCATCTTCATAAACTCTAATTGGTTCTTATGGTATTGTATAAGAATCCCTTAATTATGCTTGTTTTGGAATAAGACCAGGATCAAACCCTAAAAGATGATTGAATCTTAAAAAAATAAGGGGTATGTTTGGATTTCTTCATACTTTTGATCCATCTTCATTGGAAATGTGACTGTAAATTCTGGATTTAGGTTATGAAAGTATGGAAGAGTAGTAAAATCAAGGAGACTCACATGGACACATAGTCCCAAAATGGGGCTTCACATGGTTGCTATATAGGATATTATTATGTATATACAACATCAATATCAATATTATATATATGATATATGTGGAGAGAGATGGGGAAGGGGAATCAAATAAGATGACATGTCATTACTAAATAAAATTGCATGTGATATAACATGTTCAAAAGTCTGCTAAAAGATAATTTATCAATGTAAAATGATGTATCATATTTAATCTTGAAACTTCTATGATCAGTTGTACCGTTCTCAAAGCCTATGTCATTCAAACCTTGCTTTCAACTGTATCGCTCCAGTTGCACCTTCGCTGCCCCGTTGTCGTCCGTTCTCCGTACTGCCCTTCGCCACTGTCGGCCTTTGCTATCGATCTCCGTCTTTTTAATGTCTTCTTATCTTTCGATTCTCCCTCTTTCTACACAATTTAGTGGAGTAAATTGTTCACAAAAGAAGGGAGAATTGAAAAAAATATAAAAAATAGAGAGATCGATGACATGAGCCATCAACGGTGATGGGTTGTGATAGAGAGTGGACGATGACGGGATAACAAGGGATGTTTAAGGTTTGAATTGTGTAGGGTTTGAAAACAGTAAAAATTGATTTAGCTTTTTTGTTTACTTCAAAATTTTCCTAGCCGGTTACAAGGAGTCACCGACCTAAAGCTACGCATCAAGTGAGATGAGATCCGAAGGATTTCATTGCCTGTTCAGATTCTCATTGGACCCGTGTACACCAAAGGATCCGTGAATTTGGCTACGAAACCGCTCGATCTCTAAACACGGGAATCCCTCTTTTGTTGGCACCTTTGAATTGGTATCTTGGGGCAACAAGTGAAAATAATGGAGCCATAGCCTGCCTCAAAGTTACAGGAGTTGATTTGCCTTGCAGGTTATCTAGTAGAGATGTGCAGAATGTCATCCGATTTAATTTAAACTGTCCATTTGCAACATCGAACATTATATATGTTCGATAATCAACATTGTTCCAGTCCAAACTTCTGATTTCTACCGATTGGGGATTCTCTAAGTTATCGATTGCCTTTACAGCACTGTCGTCACGTCAATCAACAGAGAGGCATGACCAAGAATGAGTCCGAGTTTTTAACGAGCTACTCGAGTTTAATAATTTCGAGTTCAAATTGATCTTGAACATAAAATAGAACTCGTTTAACTTAACGAGCCGAGCTTCATAACACCAATATTCGACCCTGCTCCTTTGAAAAGTTGATTAAATGAGGAAGCGGGAGCAAGAAAACCAAGAATATCTTTCTTGACCAAAATGCGCGCGAAATACTTTTCGAGTGATCTCCTCCAAGTCATTGGTATGGCTACCGAAATTTTTCGAGTCAAGCCTAGACATTCGAATATACACTTTCTCGAGTGGAATATATGTCCATAAATTATACAATAGGAATAGATAAATTATTAACCTCAAGTCAATAAATAAGTTAATATATCGCAAGGTTGAGCCCATAAACAAGCATCAAGCTCGAGCTCTACTTAGAAAAAGTTATTCGAACTCGTAGTCTAGTTCGAGCATGGTTTTATTTTTTCAAGCCGAGATCAAATAACCTACTCGACTCGACTCGACTTGTTTACACCCCTACCCAACAACCTGGCAGCACGAATGCTGATACAAATCGCTCTCTATCCATTACTCTATAAATATTTTCATTTTCTAAGGTGAGTGATATCATGAGATTTGAATTGATTTGGTGTTAATGAAATAAGAAATGCATGGGAGGATCTTCTTCCTAAACACATGATCATAAGCAGCAGTGAAAATCCAAATCCATACACAAGGCATACTATATAATATTCATTCAACAGACCATCAAAATTATTACCTACTACTTATTTCACCTTCAAGAATGATGGCAGCTTAGCTTCCTCACCATCCAGTCTATGATATCTTGTGCGATTTCTTCGCGCTCGGGCTCAAACAGGAGGTCGTGCAAGAACCCATCATACAGCTTTATGTCCTTGTACTTCGAAGCTGCCGAGTTGTACAGATCCTGAGAAGCAAGTGGATCCGTCACTTTGTCCGCACTTCCATGAAGAACAAAGAAGGGTACAGTCACCGACTTAAAGCTACGCATCAAGTGAGACGAGATCCGAAGGATCTCATGGCCCGTTCGGATTCTCATTGGACCTGTGTACACCAACGGATCCGTGTATTTGGCTACGAGAGCCGCCGGATCTCTAGAAACTGGAATCCCTCTTTTGTTGGCACCTTTAAACTGGTATCTTGGGGCAACAAGTGAAAATATTGGAGCCACAGCCTGCATAAACACATAAATCAAAAAGTAATCAAGTAAAACCAGATTTGTAGTGTTCCAAATTTTAGTTCAATTTTGATGTAAATTGTAAAAAATTGTCCTAGATGGACAGAAAATGGGATTTGTGAGCTCTTTATAAGCCTCAAGTTGTGGGCTACCAAGAACTTCCACCAAGGTTTTAAGTTGGATTCGATGTTATTGGGCCAGCCTATTGCTTTAGACTTTGGGGTGTTACATAATTTTGTCAAAATTTTTAAAGTGCATCGTTTTATTACTTGTGAGAAAAAAGTAAGTGGAAGCTAAAATAGGAGACTTACACCGACTATGGGATGTGAAGGAGTAACACGCAGTGCAGGCGAAGTTAATATAATTCCCTCTAGCAGTTCTTGGATATAAGGGTAGCTAGCAGCCTAATTGGATAAACGACTGTTAACTTTAACCTTCGTAACCAAAAACCAGTTTTGGTGCACAAACTGTCAAGTAGCCTTACCTTTAAAACCACAGCTCCACCTGTTGAGTGCCCATAAAGAAAGCAAGGTTTACCTGGGTGATCCGACTTTATCTTCTCCAGGAAAGATCCCTAAAGAAGGTACATGGTTACAGAATCATCATACTACATGCGCTAAAGAAAAGAAGTAAAACTCAAGCACCCAATTCTACATGTATTTGTCATTATGTTGTATATATGTATGTTCATACTCACAAAAACAAGTACATATGTGTATTTATATATATAAATATTATGTATATGTATGAATATGTGTACATATGTCTGTATGGTGAATATATGTATACATGTATGTATAAGAATACTATATTTTTCTTCATGTTGTGAAGGTACTCTACATTGCAGGGAAAAGTATGAGAATTGCAGAAGTAAACTTACGGTATCTGCCACAACATGGTCCAATGAAGGTACATATCCGTGCAAGCCGTCACTCCCTCCATGACCTAAGACATGGAGACATTCACAAAATCAAGTACCAACACTAGCAGGCCAATGGAACCTCAACAATTACATTCCCTTGATCCTAAATGAGAGCATGATTATTTAAATTCCTTTTGAAGGATATGGTAATTTCAGGATACCCTCGACTAGTGATTCCTATAATCTGATAGTGATGGTGCTTATCTTAGAGACAGATATATTTAGCAAAACATGTAGATACTCAACCAAGCTTCACCCAAGGCCAATCCACCCACGATTAACACGAAGAAAGGATCAACATCGATTTCCACAACTAAACAGGTATCTAGGTGATCCTTCCAAAATAATCCCACATTTCAAACACCAGGCACATTTAAAGCAAATGTGTGTGCCAAATGCTAGGGGGATGAAAATAGTAGTAGTGCTGTAACCCGGTTTTGATGGCAAATGGCCAATAGTCATCCTGTAGAGCATGTATAACAAAACATACCTACCTATCCAGTCCATTGCATATACCCCAAAGTTACAGGAGTTGAGTTGCCTTGCAAAATCAGCATATCTCCCACTGCAAATATGAATCATATGATAATATACTATTTAATAAACAAAGAAGCTTATTTAGTGGTCATAACATACACACCATGATCTTGAATTATATAATAACTCACCATATCCATATTTCAATAAGGTTAGAAAAATGAAG
The DNA here is from genome assembly GCF_001531365.2 of Cynara cardunculus var. scolymus. Taxonomy (NCBI): domain Eukaryota; kingdom Viridiplantae; phylum Streptophyta; class Magnoliopsida; order Asterales; family Asteraceae; genus Cynara; species Cynara cardunculus. The sequence continues at coordinate 27,877,851 of NC_037537.1, forward strand.
GGGGGATATCACTCTTACCTGTGCTCATTTAGTCCATGTATAATGATCAAAATTCCCCTGGAAAGAGGTAAGCAGCAAAATTAGCAATAAAACTATTGAAATGGCAAAATTGTTGAGTATGCGTTTCACTGAAGTAAAAAGAACAAGTGCTTAAGTTTGTGTCAACTAGGACATAGTTTATAAAAATATAATGTGTTTACAAAGCATTATGACAAGAGAAATTACTATCATTCCTACTAGTCTAGAATCTGAATATTTCACCAAAGAATGAATTCTTTACTGCTTAATTGAGTTATCCAACTTTAGAATCTACTAATGTGCAAATACCTGATATTAAGATTATGAGAACATCTTCAGGCACAGTTCGTGATAATCACGAAGTCAAAAAAATAGGTCGATAAAAAGCTGGAGGTCAAAAGTGCCTGGAGGTCCCAGGTTCGAATCCAAGGAGGAATAAAAATCCTCTTGGGGCCATGAAGGTTCAAATGTGTTGACTCCGGGCTACCTGCGAAGCGGTTGGTCGCCCTGGGATTAGTCGGCTCGCACAGCGGGTTGGATATCCAGGTTAATAAAAAAAAAACGCTGGAGTGGAACACCATAATTCTTTAGGTCCAATGAATTGCTTTTTCAAACTTCAAAAGTAATAGATTGTTTTAACATTCAAGAAAGATGTGATTAAATTGAACTTCGAATTACAAACATTGGAGTGGAACCCTTTGATCTCAAAACTACAGATGCAAAATCTAAAATAGGAGCGAATGTTTTTTTTGCCACTTTTTCATCTGTGAATTGTTAATGAACCCATCTCATTCGTCGACTCTATATGACCTAATATTTCTCTCATGCATGACTTATATTACAAGATATAATAACTATTAATCTATGCACTCTTTTTTATTTGTGATTTTGTGGTTAAGCCTTGAATCTTGAAGAAAAATGCAGAAATAGGCCATTTCTTTGGAACAGAGCGAGTAATTAAATTGACAACTAACCTGTGATGACCAATAAGCAGAACATACAGCATCTCCTAGAACCATTTCTGTGGAAATTAATGCCCAAATTTCCATAAGCCTAAGTTGTGTTAATCGATTAACATCTAGTAAGCTACCATACTAAATCTCGAATAGTATTTTCATGCTGAATTTAAGTATTTCTTGTTTGTGTAACTGACCGATAACCATGTACGAAGAACATCGAAATAGAAAAAGATCAATGAAATTCTAACCACTGCTTGCCAAAATCTTCCAAGCCAACTGATTACACACACAGATTATCATAATATAGCGCTTAACAATAGCATAATATAAGGCTCCGAAATGAAATTTGTGATGATTCTATAATAATTAGGCAATATAACGAAGTCTACGACACTTGTACTTTACCTAATCTCACCAGCAACCGGAAGCCACGACCGGCAAAATAAGGCGTTGCGTCCGGTCCCAAAGAACAGAGACGTGGTGGCGTGGCACTGACTAGACCAGTCGTCATCGACCGACGACTTCACCATCTGAATTTCCTCAGCGAGAGCTCTTCGCCTGAGCACATCCTCCTCGAGTTCTCTCCTTCTAAAAGAGAATTTCCTCTTCGAGGAAGGAGAGGACGGAGGAGGAGGACGGTGATGGTGTTGTCGACACCGACGGAGATGAAAAATGAACCACAGGACGATCGATTGGAAGAAGATTACTGCACGGCGGATGGAAGCCGAGGAAAACACCGATCGGCGAACGTTCTTGAAGACGGGGATGATACGGCCGCTGGCGCCGGAGGTTAGCTCTTCCACCTGTACCGCTCCTTCCATGACTGGCGGACAGATGTGGAATATGCAAGAGGAGAACGGGTTCTCTCTTATAACGCGTAGAGGGGGGGGTGTAAAAGTGAAAATTAACTAGGTACTTTAATATATGTACAAAAAAAACCCCTATAGTTTGTAAAAATGCAATTTAAGCACTAAAAAGACATAATACCTAAAGATCTATGCAAAAAGGTTTTGTAACCTGCGAGTCTGCGACCTCGACCTCGACCTCCCCCAAGAGTATGTGAGTAGGCAAATCAAGTATATAGCTGTCTGTTAAAATAATTAGCTCAAAAACTCAATGTCAACAATGAGCTTAATCCCCAAAAATTGTAACTCCATATTATAGTTATCAGATTCAAATTTTCCTTATCCAAGTGTACCACTCAAAACCAGTTGTGTTACGCCTCAAGAGGCCATAATACATAAAGTTGTTCATCTAATACGATGTACATAGAGTTTCCTTTAATAGTGCACAAAAACTAAATCACTCATGAATCAAAATCTTGCCAATACTTTGTACTGAGTATTAAATAACAGATAAATAAATTTCATACAAAATTATCTTTCATATTGTAATAGTAACTTAAACTATAATGTGTTACATTTCTTTTAACAGTAGAATAATAACTAAAAATTGTGCATCAAACATCTAAAAATACATGTCTCAAAATACGTATTTTAATTTTTAGGTACCAATCAGTAACATATTTTTTATGTAACTGCTACTAACATTTCGTAACTGTTTTTTAGTCTTTATTTTTTTCTACGATAGCGAACTAATATTTCTCATATGAATACTGATATTGTTGTGTTGATTTTGTATTTAAATATCGTCACTCTATTAGATCACTTTAATATAATTCTATTTTTGATTTTATAAACTTATAAAGTTACAATCGTATTTCCAAGTACTATCATAAATGTAAAGTTTTGTTTCAATAATTTCGGCAATGTTGGATTGATATATCGCTGTCTCATTTTTGTTTACGCGAACAAAAGTTTATAATTTAATTAATAACATGTAAAAATTATTCGGCAGAGTCGGTCCAAGGGTTTTTCATGCCCTGGACGAGAAGGTAAAATAATGGTCCCACTGTTTAAAAACTACAAATGAAACATACTGTTTTAAAGGGTTTGGAGCCTAATCAAGCTAGGTATCTCATACCGAAGCCAATTTTTGTTATTACTATTGAATGATAATTTACCTTTTGTAATGCATATCTTATGATTATATAATATCACAAAGCTCGTTAACGCAACGCTCGTTCACCCCTTCTCATCTCAGGATTATATACTATACGTGTATCATATTTTTAATTTATGCTCAAACTAATCGTATACGACCATATAAATATATTTAATTTGTCTTAAAACTTAGAAAAACTTAATACTATACGTGTATCATATTTTTAAATATCTAAACATCATTGAGCAGCGAGTGTTATGTAGTTTACACAATCATATATAGCCTTAGGCAACAAACCACATTATGAGTGACAACAAAATTGGAATTACGAGATTCAATATCGAATTAAAATTAATAAAATTAAAATAGAAAGAAAAAAATATCAAAATATATTAATAGCTTACTGGTAAAGAAATGTATATGTATGCTTAAGGTTTAGAGTTCAAGTCTTGTAGTTACTACTTCGAGATTTTTTTTATCAGTAATACTGTAAATAAAAATGTTTAATGTTTAAGAATATTGGCTTGTGGCCACATAAAACACAATAATGTCTTAAATAATAGTATATTCATTACTTCCAAGAAACCCTTAATTTAATGGCCTGGAATAACTTTCCAAAAAAGGAAAGTGGTCCAAGTAAGAAAATAACAGGAGAAAGGATTGCTACCAATCTTTTCCGTCGACAAAATTTTGAAAATGAGAGATAAAAATCGTAAAATTAACATGTGAAAGAAACACATGATGTGATGGTTAAAATTAAAATAACGTCATATTTTGTTATGGCATAAGGTACAACGAAAAAGTTAGCAGGTCCATATTTCATAAAGTTGGATGAAAAGTGCATGTGCACATATACATATACATATACATATACATATACATATATAGGGTTGGGTTCACGTGAGACCGAGAGTTTTTCGTGAGACCCGTGAGACCAATTTATGTTCATTGATCAACTTTATAAACTAATGATCTATTGGTTTAAAGTTGCACGATGACAATTTTGTAATTATTGAAAACTCTCGTGGCAAATTTTGTGATTAAGAATGTTGAGATTATAGATCTAATCCAAAGGTTGAGAATTGGTCTTACGAGTCTCACAAAAAAACATTGGTCTCATATGATCCCAAGTCTATATATATAATATAACCGAAATCCTTTTAATATGGCATTAACTTGGAACCATGCATTTGATAAGTATGGAGCACTTGGTCCATTTTTTGAGGTCTTAAAGAAGTGTGGAAACACATAAGGACTTCAAATGAAAATAGAAAAGAGATGGAACTCCATGTCCTCTTATATATAGACTTGGGATCATGTGAGACCAAAGGTTTTTCGTAAGACCCGTAAGACCAATTCTCAACCATTGGATTAGATTTACAGTATGGACATTCATAATCACAAAATTGTCACGAGACTTCTCAATAATCACAAAATTGCCACCATGCAACTTTAGACTATTAGCTTATAAAGTTGATCAATGAACATAAATTGGTCTTATGGGTCTCATGGAAAACCATTGGTCTCACTTGAACCCAATCACACACACACACACACACACACATATATATATATATATATATATCGTATTTTAAAGACGTTTGTCAATCAAAGTATATCATAATAATAACGTTCACAATGTTTCACATGTATCACACATTTTTTTTTGTTTTATGAAATTTATCATAGTGTGCATTTTCGTTATTTTTATTGATTTACAAAGGTATCACATTGTGCATCTTGTATGTATATCTGAGTATCATAGTGAATATCGTTTATAGGCATCACAGTGTGTATCTTATGTTCACATAAGATTAATCGGAATAAAGTTCGCCGAATAAGAATCACCGAAGAGAGGAAAGAGAAGAGATAATATTTATAAAATCTCTAAAATGTTCTTAATCAATATTTTAAGTTAAAATTATCAAAATTATTAATTTTCTAATTTAATCTTTGATTTATGGTTAAGATTAGATCTCATGGTTAAAACAAACAAAACAGTTCTCATTTGATTAGATCTCTACATACATATATCTATATATATATATATAGAGGAGTGATCAAATGAAAACCACCCTCATTTGTGTAAACCGTACAAACCATCTTCATCCGTCGATTTCATTGTTTAATCTTATGAAATTTTTTCATGAAATTGTTTAATCTTGTGAAATAATTTCATATAATACTTTTTTGATGAAGTTGTTTCATATATGGTTGTGAAATTATTTCATATAATACTTAATGAAACTGTTTCATGTATTTCTCTAAAATTAATGAAACTATTTCATTTATTTCTCTAAGATTAAAATAATGAAGATGATAATATCTATGATTAACATCCTCCACAATAAAAATGATTAATCAACCTTTCATATTTACAAAAAAATGAACAAAATGAAAAATTATGATTAGTTGAATGAAGTTTGTATGGTTTGTACAAATTGAGTGGTTTGCATTTGATCGCTCCCCTATATATATATATATATCTATACTATATTATAAAGCATTTGACTAAAACTCTTAAAAACTCTTAAAACTCTTAAACTCTTAAAAACTCTTAAACCAGTTCATCCCTATCCGATTTCATTCAATATCTGAATTCGTGTAACTAAATGCAGATAAACATAATCAAATATCTCATTTTAAATCTAAAAAATCTAAAATATAATTAGGATAATCATTGAGTTCTAACAGAATACTTAATTATTATCTTTATAAAAT
>NC_037537.1:27884788-27904888 GCF_001531365.2 Cynara cardunculus var. scolymus
ATATCGATATATTTTTGTCAAATTTTTATGATATCTTCAAACATATATTTTATTCAAAAATAAAAACATCATCGCTTTCTCAAAATCACATAAAGCTATATTATAACATCTGCTGAGATAAATAATAAAATGAAATATTAAAATCATGATGTATCTCGCTGCATTGCGCGAGTACGCTTCTAGTATATATATATATTGAAAAGTTAATTCATTCTATACTTTTAATACATAAATATTTATGTGTTTGGAATCAAAGCGTTTGTCAAAGTGTAATGGAGGAGACGTGATGGCGATGGGGTTGACGAATGACGATCTCATATGCGTTTTTTGATATTAATCGCATCACATGAGAAGGTTTATTGTTATTTATTCATATTTCGTAAGAGTAAATTACATTTCTAGTCCCCATGATTTATTGAAAACCATAAGGACGAAATTCACAACTTTTAAAAAATACAAGGACAAAAAGCGTAATATATTTTTTTATAATTTAATACTAAGATATTAGTCAATTTATTATTATTATTATATCAAACTGAATATCTAAAAATAACAAATTAATTATTTAATAGTTAAAGTAAGATGAAAACACTTCTCTTTGTCGCAAGAATATGCTTCTCTTTTAATAATATGAATATGTAAATAAAAAGGAAAACATTATATTTATATGAGAAAAAACTAATATACACTTTTAAAAGTATATATTTATTTAAAATAAATAAAAATAAAAAAAGCGTGATTGTTTCGATTTCAACGAATTTTGATGTTTATTTTAATAGCAATCTTATCCATTTGACATTTCTTGATTTTCACGCAACATTAACGCTAGTATATTTTTAAAGTAAAATCTAAAAGTTGACACCAAAACTTTTAACCTTTTATAAACGATTATATCCATAAAAGTTATATTACATAGTCGTTACGATATATTTAGTGAATTACAATAAAACTGGATAAAATAAAATAGCTGTTTAATATTTAGTAAAATAGAATTCGATAGAACACAACAAAATAAGTAAAATGACCAGTTTACCTCTAATGAATTGTTTATATATGTTGATTAATTTATGTAATTTTATGATATTATAATAAAATAATCATTTTTTTGTAACAAAATATATCATAAGAGAGTTTTCGTCAAAACAATTAAAATGACATCAAAATAAAAAGTTTATGTAGTTTCTAATTTTCATATTATTTCTTTTATACATTGTGTTATTATTATTAATATATAATAAATTAAATAAATTAATAAAAAATATAAAAACCGTATAAAAATAATATTTTGAGAACAAAATATAATAAATAAAATTTAAAGAAAAAATAAAATGTAAAAATGAGAACTATTTGATGTTTCTGAAGAGAATTAAGTTTATTTTGAAGTTATATCAGTAAAACATTAGTTTGCTTCACCTTGTTTCATTGGGTAGGGGTGGAAAACATGTTTGTTATACTTTCTGTTCTATTCAGTTATGTTCAGTGTAACAAACGCAACCTTAAAAGATTTGGTTCGATAATAAGCTTTTTTTAGTATTATATATCAATTAGTTTAATTAACATGTAAAATTCTATGCAGTATACCAATCAATTATATTGATATCTATTTTTTTTATTAACCTGGATATCCAACCCGCTTTATAGATATCTATTTTTTTGGTTACTACATATTGGTACTGATTTTATATTATTATGTTCAAATTTTGAATTTTCAGTTAATAACTAATGGGATGACCTGAGTGAAATACACATTGAGATTTTTAGGCTTTATAGTTTGTTTTCAAATGTTAAAAATGGGCCTATGCTAATGTTGGGTCAAAGGCCCAGAGCTGTTTCATAACTCATAAGTCATACCTCAGGCTTCAGAGGCTCAGATATGCTGCAACTCTTTTGTTTTTAATTTAATTTTTAAGTATATAATATTTATATATGGTAAGTAGAACAAATAAACTCAGACATTCTTCTTACATTTGGTGAGGTTTGAACCATTAACCTCTTAAGAGACCAATAACTTACATACCGCTAGATCAAAGGCTTTTGACAACTCTTTTGTTAAATCCAACCAGTCCAAAATCCGAACTATTTCAAAGTCCACTTTTGATATGTAAATCTCAACAAATATCATTTTTAAGTTGTAAAGATTTGGATTGGCTCCTTAATATTTGTCAATGCTCAATGATTTTACTTCACCTTTTTAACGATAGTGACTTTATCTGGTAGATTATATAAAACGAGGGGTATTTTAGGTATTTTCATTATTTTTAAACTATTAAAATAAAAAAATGTATTATATTTTTAATTTTAAATTGTAATTGAAAGGAAATGGAAAAAGTAAAACAAAAGGTGGTGGTTATCTTTTTTTTGTTTTACTGTTTAAAATCAAAAATATAATATGTTTTTTTATATTTTAATATAAAGTTAAGAAAATAATAAAAGTAATTAAAATATCGCTCATTTTACTGAACTTAATGGAAAAATTAACGAACTTTAGACATAGAGATCAAAATTATTGGAAATTGACAAACATGAAGGAACCAAATCCGAATTTTTAAAGTTCAAGACAATATCTGTTAAAAATTACAAATGTTAGGAACCATTTTTTAAGTTTATATTCTTGTCACCATGTTTTTTTTTTCTCAATAAATACATTATTTTAATGCTATCTTAATATTTTGAATAATAAAATACTAAATTCAGTGTAATATGTTTACCAACATTAACTTTTTGTTGATGTTTTAATATTTATAAGTAGGGATGTACGTGGGTTGGGTTGAGCGGTTTACAATATTTTTATAATCCAACTTAATTATGGCGGTTTGAAAAAATCTCAACTCAACTCAACCCATTCAAAAGTATAACCCAACCCAACCCAACCCTTGTGGGTTGAGGCGGATTGGGTTGAGTTGATGGGTTAGTAGTTACATAAATTTGAAGAATGAGATAATTAATAAAACTTAAGTTTATATATCATACTATAAATCGTCTTATCTAAAAAGTTTACAATAAGTTTATAGGACGTTTTTTGACGTTTCAACAAGTGTTTTAGAATTATCTTTAAATAAAATATCGTATTAGTTATTTTATACAAAATATGTTGAGAAGTGTCCCGTAAAACTCATCTATTTATAGGACACCTATGTTCATATGGACACTTTTTCAAGTCATGTCGTATAAAATAACTAATACGACACTTTATTTTAAAAACGTCATAGAATTTGTTAAGACGCCCAAAATTATTCTATAAAAAATATTGTAACTCTTTTAGACAATACATTTTTCTTGTTTCGTCTTATAAAGTATCATATTATGATACTTAGACATTCTAGACATCTTATAAGATCTAATGTTGTTGTAGCGAAATGCTATAACCAAACATTTTCTTTCCACTAAAGTACATCATAAAATGACGGGGGTATTTAGATTGATGGATTTGCAACCAAATATATACCAATATCATTCATATTCTCCGACATATCAATTTGTTGTTGTAGCAAAAAAAAATTCAATAATTTTCTTTTATTAATAAGATTATTTGTTATCATTCTTTGATCGTGAATATCTTTTGATAACCTATACATTTAATTAACATGAAATACAAACATAATATCGACAAAAATTATATAAAAAATATATATTATTAATATATATATATAAATAAAATTTTATAAAAATTATATTAGCGACGGGTTGGGCAGGTTGATCTAGGCCCAACCCAATTTCAACCATCCTAATTGACAGGTGGAAGGTTTGACGGTTAAACAAGTTAAATTTAATTGAGTTGTTAGCGGGTTGGATTGAGTTGGTTTCGCGAGTTAACGGTTTTTTATACAGTCCTATTTACAATATGGTAAAATTCATGTATTCTTACTTTATTTCATTATCTAATTACATTTTAATAATTTATAATTATATTAACTTTTTAATAAATTTATTTTTGATGTATTCAAAAAATTAAAAATATTAAAATATACATTACAAACAAAAAAGGTAGAAATATATATGAGGATCAAAATATAATTAAATAGGATATTTGTTTTTTTACATTAAATTTAAGTCACGTTAAGCATACATCGACTTTTTCCTCACTTTTATAGTACAGATAAAATCTCTTTTCTTTAAAGATCAATACCGACATGCAACCTTGCTGGTATTGGCTTCATCTTGGACTATTTTTCCTAAAAGACCACAAAACTGAAGGCGTTTTGTTTTAAACTTTTATTTTAAAAAAATGATTATCTAAATCGACAAGTCGTATATTCATATGAAGTATGTGTATTATATGTTCTTAAAGGCTTAACTGACGGCCTACTATATCAACAGGTTTCTTCATTAAAATTGAGCGTTGACAAAAAAGTTAAAAAATATAAACGATTTAAAACCACGGTATTTAAAGTAACATACGACGAATCTTAAGATATAAATACATTTAAAGAAATAGTATAAACAATTTAGTAGCAATTTTGGGTTTCTACACAAAAGAAAGTTAACCAGAAGAACCAACAACCCTCTTTCATATCCAACATCATTATACTTGTGATCTATCTCCATCCTACAATTTCATGTCTTACTTTATATATATATATATATATATATATATATATATATGAGAACTAATTAGTTTGTGCTTTTGTGGTAACTATGAGATCCAACGTGAGCCAATCATTTAAAATAATTAATATTTTTTTAAAAATAAAATAGAAGGGTAAATTAGTAATTTATGTTAATTATTCAATTTACTTTAATTAGTTTAATTACTTTTATATATATATATATATATATATATATATATATACACACACACACACAAACATGGGCACATAGGAGACCAAAATCCGGTGGCCTTCTCCGGCACCAATCACTTTGGTGATCTCCTTCGGTCATCTTGTCCGACTAAGACGCCATATATATATACAACGTATGTATCATAGTGGTACCACAATTGGTGTCACAGTGGTACCACATTATGTATCTTGGTGTATTTTGGGTATCACATGGTGTTCGCCGGAATAAGATCTACCGGAGGCTGGAAGCAGGACAGAGAGATAGAGGATGGATAAAAAAATTTAAAATACCTAAAATGCCCTGTAATTAAAATTTTAAGCCAAATTACCAAAAAATATTAGTTTCCTAATTTATCCATTGATTTGTGGTTGAGATTAAATCTTACAGTTATCACAAACTAACCAGTTCTCCTTTGAATGAACCCTTATATATATATATATATACACACACACACACATAGACAGAAAAATACATATATAGACATGAGATCATGTAAAAATAAGAGTTATGGTGAAAACAATGAGAATAATTTTGAGCCTTTATATAAGTTGACCTTTTGATCTAACTTAATTTTTTATAACCACTTTCAGTATCTTTAATTACATTCAACTATTTTTATTTTCAAATTTATCTTCAGTTTTAAGGCACTTTCACGAACTTTTATACACATTTAATCATTTTCAAATGCATGAATTTGATAAAGTTATCATAAAAATAGATAAATAGAGGCAGTTGAATGTAAATGACTATATACGAAGGTTTTGTTCTTACATTCTCAATCATTGAATCAATTCTAATTCTCTTTTTCACCGGAACCCAACCTTATGTATATAAGGTTGATTCCAGTGAGAATAAGAGTTATGCTAAAAAAAGATCTCCACCCTTGAATCAATTCTAATTGAAGATCAATACTAATGCAGTGCACCGAGATATATCGAATCAATCCCGGTGATAAAAGCAATTCATGGGGTTAGTCGAGATTAAAAGTGATCAATGGTCCAGATCCATTCTTACGCTTCTTATTTTAAACTCACATCATCCTTGTTATATGTGTGTGTGTGTGTGTATATCGATCTATTGTATATAGGCGAATGATCGTCTAAGAATAAGAGTTAAGATGAGAAACATAAGAAATAATCTATACATTTAATCACCTTTAATTTTTAGCTCATCCATGAATCATATTTGATACGGGGATTGATCCGGTACATCTCATCCTAATGTACATTCAAAAGTGGAGATCCCTTCTTACACTTCTCACCTTAACTCTCTTTTTCAACGAAACCCAACTTATTATATATATGTATATCATTATATATATATGTATATAATCTTTAGGGATGGAAGTCATGTGAAAGAGTCATTTTCCATAATGGAAATCTGTACGTCCCTTCAACTATAAAAAGAATGCCTTATTGAACAACTTGACGTGTATGGCTACAACTAACCTTCTCGTGACCACGTTATAAACCAACTCCATTCAATTCCTAACCACATAATTGAAGTTTAACCTTACCATTACGTTTACTTACAATACCACCCATAAATAGTAAAACTAACCACGTCCACTTAATCAACCCTTAATTCGTACTACAATAAAATTAGGTTTATAGAACATACAAAAATGTGTAAGCGTTCTAATAGACTGCTTTATAGTCCCAAACAATTATACGTCCTATATAACAATGTTGCAACAAGTTTATATAACATTTTTGAATGTTTTAACAAGCTTCCTAATTAATACACTTTTAAAATAAACCAATAGTACTTGGCTTTAAAAGGGTCATGAAAAACTTGTTAAGACTTGAGATGTCCAAAAGAATCCTATAAGCTTATTGCAACGTTTTTACATATTCGCACGTATGCTTGACCTTATAAACCTAGGTTTTCCTATAAAGCACTTTATTAATAGGGTATTTAGACATTTTCTTGGTGTCTTATAAACCTATGGTGATGTTTGAACCCCTGACCTCCTAAAAGGCCAAAGACTACGATACTGCTAGGCCAAAGACCCTTTGGTTAAACCTGATGTTGTTATTAGTGTCGTATTTACCTTTTTCTTGTTGGATATCTACAAGACCATCTTAATTAATTAGCCCGTCAAAAGGAGTAATTTACTCCGAAAAGGGTGTTTGAAAACACGAATTGAAAACGATATGATATACAGATATTAATTAGTTACAACTTACACGCTATATATTAAGCATGCATGAAAAACCTAATGAAGTGACGTGCATTAGAAGTAATTATATAGAAAAATTCATGCACATAAGGAGCTGAATCATAGAGGTTCATTGCACAACGATCATTATTGTTTGGTTTATCATTTAAGTACTAGTTTCATTACTAACATCTCTGTTATATAAAAGGATATACTTTTTCTTTAATCTTGAATAATTTAGTGTCGTATTTACCTTTTTCTTTTTGCATTCATATCGTTTGCCTAGACATCGAATGAATGTTTAAAATCATACATTTAACATGCTAATTAAGGAACGATCCTAAAACTAATATTCATACGAAAAACACACTAAACGTTCACGATATATCTTACGAAAAGTAGTTTCTCTAATCGAAACCGACACTAGTCGATCTTTTAAACTAACCACACAAATTCACTTAAGAATTCTAAGCAATTTGACTGCCTCAATACTACGAGTAGACTTCCCTCAATAAAGGGTCATTATGTTCAAACTGTTGGTTCACACCAGAAACCTAAAAGGCAAGGTACTTTTTTGTCCACATCCTTTTACTTTGAGTGCTACGACACACGTCATCCACATACTATAGCAACAACTAGAAACCAGTAGAGGAATTCACTCACTATATAGTCCATAACCCAACTCACAACTTATCTAACCATCACATATCACCTTCTATTCAGCTCATAATCCTTCACTCATTTAGACATGTCTCCAGATAGAGATTCCACCCTATTGGCTTCTTACAATCTCCAAAAACCCTCAAGATTGTCCATGGATACCCTCCAAAGAACGATATCCGATATCTCCTTCGAACTCAGCAAAGAAGTCGATTCCGTAGCTGATCACTTGATGCTTCCCACCATCTCAGAAGTCGAAGATGCGAAATGCGAGTGTTGTGGGATGTTCGAAGAGTGTACACCAGAGTACATTGCTCGAGTTCGCGAAAAGTTTCTGGGAAAGTTGATTTGCGGGTTGTGTTCGGAGGCTGTGAAGGAGGAGATGGAGAAAAGTGGAGGAAAGATAGAGGATGCATTGAGGGAACACACTAGGGTTTGTGTTAGATTTAATCGGTTCGATAGAACGAATCCAGTTTTGTTCCAAGCTGCTGCGATGAAGGAGATGCTGAAAAAGAGTTCGAGATTGGATGGAAATCGGGCCAAATCTCTTAGCCCTAGGGATCAAAAAAGAGGTAACGGTAATGTAAACAATAAGGGTGGTCTTACTAGGAGTTCTAGTTGCATACCTTCCATTACTAGGGAGATGAGTGAGAGAAAAGCTGTCAACTGATCCATCCAGACGTTTCCGAATAGATTTCATAGCCAAAAACTTAACCCCTTTTATTGTATAGTATAAGTTTGTTTGATCTTTAGATGGCAAGTGAAAAAATAACGTTTCTTCTTCGATCGGCCAACGGTCCATAGCCTTGTTGCGCACGGAAGGAAGAAATCAAACACGAGATGTAAAAAAGTGAGAACCTAGCTAGATCTGTGCTCGTTTTCGGTGTTTTTATGTTCATGAATGTAAATTAACTTATTCGGCTAACGGTTTTCCGAACTTTAAACTTTTTCGTTGGATATTGTCGAACTAATATGATTATGAGATATATGCATAGGGATGTAAATGAGACGTGATGACTCATGAGTTACTCAAGATCGACTCAATTCAAACTCGGTCAATACAAAAAACCTGTTAAAATAACGTTAAAGAAATTGTCCCAAATTAGAAGAGAGATGATAAAAAAAGGGTATAGAAACCTGAAAAACATCAAATCTGACATGTAAGCATTTGTTTCGAGCTATAAGTTCAAGGTTGGTTCGAGCTTTAAACGAGTTCAAGTTTAGAAACTTATTATCGAGTTCGAGTCGAGTTTGGATTTTAACTATTCGTGAGTTTTCGAGTCAAGTTTTAGCTTCAGAAATATCTACCGAGTTCGAGTATACTGATACTCAAACTCGACTCACATTATTTATAATTTTGCATTTCTACACATACATATTTTATATTAAAATAATCTAATAAAGGGTATCAAAATGATAAATTATAATATATATATATATATATATATATATATATATATATATATTGGCAAACACTTTCATGAATGAATTTCGTGTCTACATGTGGTATGATACTTGTTATGATATAGATGTCTTCTAGTGTGTATCATGTACGCACCGTTATCAATATAAATTATAATATATATATATTGGTAACTGGTAAGTGTTTACTAGTAAAATTCAACACTATTACTTATTTACCGGGTAAGATTTTAGTCAACAAAAAATGCATCTTATGCAACAATTTATCCGATAAGCGCTAATCATGGTAAGAGTATCCTCACTTACTGAGTAAGACTCTCGGTCCTTGCCTCATTCTTACTAGGTAAGAGTCTGAGTTCTTATCATATTCATCCGGTAAGGTAATGTTACTTGTTAAACACTTACCTGGGTAAGTGTTTGATAAACGATCCTTAAACGTCGTAATAAAATACTTTATAGAATTTTAGTTTATAAGATCAAATTATAAATTGTCTTATTTTTAAAAGGTATTACAATAGGTTTATAGAATGCTTTTGAGCGTTTTAATAAGTTTTTTAGGACGTTTTTTTTAGAATAAGACGCAATATTAACTATTTTATACAACACCTTTAAGAAGTGTTCTATAAACTCATTTTTGTATAAGACACTTGTGTTTATTTAGAAAACTTTTCAAATAGTTTCATATTAAATAACTAATATGATATTTTATTTCAAAAACATCCCAAAAAAAACTTGTTAAAAACGTCTAAAGCTAACTACAATTAAACTGATGTAACACTTTTAGATAAAATGATTTTTGGTTTGGTCATATAAACTTAAATCTTATGAAATATTTTATTAGAACGTTTACACATTTTAGGTTTCCTATAAAACCAATTTTGTTGTAGTGTATATAAGTAAACATAGCTACTCCTACATTTATTACAGTACAATTATCTTAAGTTATTTACTCATACATTTATCATATATTTATCAACAAAATTATTAAGAAGTAAACAAACAAAACACAAAAAGAAATGAACAAACTAAAATTTTCATTTTCCCTTTTTAAAAAAAATTCATAAGCTTAGTCATGAACACGTGCCTTATCAATCTTTCAGGTACCTCTTCAGTCCTTGATCCCTTTTGTTCCATTATGCCCTCACAAACGCTACTACTCTTCAATAACACATATCTTTCGTATTTCTATATTTTCATTTTTGTTTTTTTTATATCATTTTAAGAAAATCAAATGTCTATAAGTCAATAAAAACCATCTATCTCAAATTTACATGTTTCATTTATTTCCACCAATCATATGAATACATGTAAGCAAATAGATAAAATAAACATAAAATAAATAAATTTAAAGTAGATGAAATCTGATGTCTCTTGGACAGGTGATTTTTATCCGATCTTCTTACCTTTACCAAACCACCACAAAATCTATGTTGCCGAGGATTACGATGGTTGTTGCATTGAATCTAGAAAGCGCAACGGTAGTGCCGCCAGAGGAACTCGTGGTGGTGGTATACATAGTCGGGGTGGCGTTGGGACCGATACTACTCCACTCTTTGCCCAAGTGGGAAACAGTCACAACATTGGTAGGCAACACGGGCCTTAGCCCATTAATTTAACTAGTCACAATATCATCAGTTACCTGATTCGAAAAGAACCGATATTAGAATATGGGCCTTAGTCTACATTAGTGGGCCGATGATTGCTGGAAGGTATTGGGCCTCGATTTTTGCCCGATACTATCTTTATATATACGGGCCTGCTTTTTAGTTTAGTCTAGGACATTATGAGCGTAATTCATCTAATCTGACAATTTTTATTCTCTTATTATATACGTTATTGAAAAAATCTGACTTCATTCCATATATCTCACAACAAAAGAGGTTTCCCCGACAAAAATATCAACTTGTGTATGATGTGGCACTCACACTTCGTATTTAGAAACATTGGCAAGCTGCTTACTTCACGACTGTGTTTTTCATAAACAAATTGTCTTCATCATATCTAACAAGCATCATTTTGAACAACTATTCATTTATCTCTTGACTATGCTCTCTTTGATGTTCGTTTATCTTTACTTTTTGTTTTAGCGGCCACTCGATCACGTATAATGTCACATAAGTTTGTTGCCGGTTTCTTTACAACACATGGTTTGGTTACTCGATCATGTATTTGGTCACATGATGCAATGTTGTTGGAATCTTCAATCCTAATGGATAATCATGCATGATTGATAACGATAACACCTTTAAATACCAACATTGGTGGGTGTAAAGGGCTCTACATACTTGAATTTTAGGGGGCAAAGGGGTCAAATGTCAAATAAGAGGACCTGTTTTGTTAAATAGCGAAACCTTTGAAATTATATTCGTGGTTTATAACCGGTTTTTAGCGACGGCAGTTGAGAGCATGAATTGATGCTGGTTTTATCACTGAAATATATATAGAAGGTGCCAGTGACTTCGTCTATCGATATCGAACAAACGCCTCCAGAAACATACAAAAATACGGTGAGTCGATGGGGAATTCGACCGAGAAGTAAACTAGGGTCGTACGGGTAAAGCATCTCTTTCGAGGTAATTTTCTCTGCCAAAACTCGACGATTTATATGCCGTTGGATTTCTATTTTGATGTATTTTGAATTTGTATAAGATTAGAAGGCCAGTTATGGCTGTACGTCATGAATTTTGTAAAACACCATCATCACGGCGGTTTACGGTGGCAGGTTTAATAAAAACTCGATGCATGGAACAATGAGTTGAAATTAAATGCTAAATTTTCTGCCAATGTTTGTAAGAATCGGTATTAATGATTTATAGCAAAAACAATGATGCAAATCGGTCGAAAACTAACTTAATTTGGACCTCGAATTCGTTAGCCACGTTTGCTGGTCGCGATCTGGGTGAAAATCAGGATGAAAACGGGTCTGGGGTGGGGCGAGTAAGACCTGCGTGCCCACTGCCCAGTCCTTCCCTCCTTGGGCTGGGCTGTTGCTAATTTCTTTCAGATTGGGCTAATTTTATGGGCTGTCAACTTTGATCACTGTTTGGGCCACAAAATTTTGTCAAATAAGTTGATATATATTCAATTGTTTGTTTGACTTGGGGCTGCAGTTGTGTGTGAGGTGTAGAAAATGGAGATCTAATTCGGGCCGATAATGGTTAAGTGTAAACTTGTTTGTTCTGTTTGTGCTGCATTCGTGTGAGGGTTTTTTCATAGATGAAAGGAGTGTGTCTTTTAATTGGGACGTAGAGGTTTAGAAAAAACTTGGTCATCTGCATAAGCCACTTTCTATATCTTTATGTCACTACCAAACAATGATACATAAACCACATAAGCTGTGTGTCATATTAAGCTCATTAAGCTGCTAATAAACAGGTCATTAGTCACTACAAAAGACTATATTTTATCTATACTAATCAAGGCGATTTTTTGTGAACATCTCAAATTGATTAAGAAATTGGACAAGATCGACCAAATGGCTGGCGCTGTGCACCAAGGATTAATGACCACTGGTTCATTTTAATGATCTATTTGCACAACATGATGGCATTAGAGATCTAGAATTTTTGACAAAAATTGTAATCGGAATGTCGAAAGAGTGAATGCTTATAACGTGTTAATGGCTGAAAAGGTTAACATCTTGATATCGCTTCATTTGTAACTACACTAATTTACCAATCAAAAGTTACTTACAAAGCTATATATGCACCATAACACATAAAGAATGCTTGGTTTTACTTGGTATTTGGATTTATTTGTGGGATGCAACTAGAGCTTCGATATATATTCAATTTTGAGGAATTCCTCAACCTCCTATTTTCTAGGCTTCTCTTTGCTATATCCTTCATTGCCCATGTCAGTGTGAGCTTTGGGTTGATTCTAGTTGTGATATTGAAGTTTTGACAAATTTGATTATGAGCATCAACTGCTTCTTGCATGGCTTTTTCGGGGTTCTTTGATAAATATTCTTTGATTGCTTCCGAACATAGCCCACATACCCATGTTCCTGCGTGATCATTAGTAACATGCACAATGTAGTCTTTGGTGCAGTCCTCCTTTTGACCACAACATCCACATTCTGCTTGAAAAACTTGATCGTATATTTTGGTCAAGACTTCTAAGTCCTTCCCAACCTTTACCAGTGCATTTGAGACGTCTGAAACTGCCTTGCGAAGACTGTGTGGGTTCTGGAATGAGCGATAAGGTACACATACGTTAGCTTGAAAATACTATATATGAAGAAAAGTTGTATCTGGGACTTGGTGAAATTTGGGTTCATAGAAAGAAAATTTGACAACTTCTAATTTGTATAGATAATTTATAGCTGGCCCCCCATCAGCCACTATAGTCTGAATGAATGAATATAACTCATTCTGTGGCAAGATGAGTATTCATATAATACTTCTTTTACTATATATCAAATATAATTAGAAAAGGCGTTACAGACCTGAATGAATTACTCTATTTTATCTATGACATTTGATAAACTGCAAGCTAGAGATGAAAACTGAGACACCGATATAATATCTGAATCTGCAACGAAGAGACGTTGGAAGTTTGATATGACATACCATGAGAAGCAATGTCTGATATACTTGTAATATCAGTAGTCTTTTTGTTGTTTATCGGTATTCGCCTTAATGTATATGAAAACCTAAAATCATGTTCGCCGATTGTTTGCCTATGATTAACTATATATAGACTTGATAAGAATTGATGGTTTATGATATCTTTCAGATGATATACATCCAACCTGGCCATGAATTAATTTCAGGTAACTTTCTTTTTAATGCACCAGAAAATATCTATAGAGGTTTAAATATCTACTCTATACGCCTATGAACAGCTGAACTTTTCCCTTCTAGAATACACCAGAAGTTTGGATCCTGCATGCAAAGATTATATGTCCACATCCGTTGATAATATTATCTAAAAAAACTGTTATCAGTTTTATTTTCTTAGTGTTAGGGACTCTAATTTCGGATGAGATTTAGAGACCGACTAATCTTAAGAATTGTGTGGTGAAAACACTTTCCAAATACAACAATTCGACCCTATAAGCCTTGGGTTTCACGAATTTCACATTGAGATAATTCTTAAGTTTTTCATCATTTTTCTAAGGCTGTGAAAACATGATATTTATACCCCGATTCGCGTTTTTCCATATTTACGAGCGGTTAAACGATAATAACTGTTAATGGATAAGATTGAAGAGTAATTATAACCGAATCAAAGAAGTCTGATTCAAAATCTTAAGTTTGGACTTAAGGTTAGTGGATCCACTAGTACAGGGTTAGGACTTAGTCGTTTTCCTCATGTTTGGAAAAGATAAGTCTAGGCTCAAAGTCCAGATTTCTGAACCTAATAGTCCAGATTTAAGACTTTGGCGATTTTCCAAGTCTGGACTCAAAGTCCAGATCTCTGACCTCACTTGTTGAGTCAAGACTTAGGCGATTTTTTCTAAGCTTGGAATCAAAGTCCAGATCTCTGAACTTGTTCAGAGTTAAGACTTAGACAAATTTAGGCCTCCGATCTGAATGATCTGATCTCCAATCAAACTGACCAAGACTTATACTTACTGAGATTTTCACTAAATCCGACTCTTCATAATTACAAAAAAACTTGGGGATCTGCCCCTTGGAACCCCACTAGGGGAGCTGCCCCTCGAACCCCGCTTTATGACTATCTAAAGTGATGGAAGTAGAGATAATTATTTAGGTAGATAAAAATTATGATGTAATATCTCATGCTAACTGAACCAGATATTGTCCGTTTTGTCTACACAATTGGATTCACGGTTTTTGAAATGCATTTGATATTGCAAGATCCCACATCGATTGGGGAAGGGAACACATGTTTGCCTTATAAGGGATTTGATACCTTATTGTGAACAAAATAGACAATATCTCTACCGGTGGTCCGGGGATGTTATAGTCTTATAGAGAACCTAGCTAATTGTAGATTCGAGTATTTAGATCGACTCATTCAAGATTTGAGATATGGCTTCACTAGCTAAGTAACCACGAGCCTAGTGCTTAATACCAAGTGGGCAAGTGGTCCAAAATTAAATCTATGACTTGTAGAGTTTCATGGATATATATGGTTCCGTAGCCAGCCAAATCTAAAAAAACGTAGGCCACCTTCTTGCAAACCCCGTGATCCTATACATGCAAGATCCACTAGAAACCTTTGTTAGTTTTGACCAACTGCTGCATGTGATCTCTAGTCAGTCAACCGACCTTTTCACATTGTAATTCTAATCGTACAGAGATCTTGTTAATTAGGTTCCACTTCAATGAATCGTATGGATTTGACAAGATTGGTTGAAATATGTCATGCTGATTTCAGCATGAATACCTTTGATTGAGGAAGTCAACTTAATTTATGATCATATATTGGTACAAGTGTTCTAGATCGAAATACCAGCCGGCCTAGGGATTTAAAAAGACTTAAAGGTGAACACTAGTTCTTTACCGTATTGATAAGTTAAGGAGCACTTAAATGGTCTTAATCACAAGCTAATTGTTGAATTTAGGAGTTCAAAAGATTATTCGGGGATTAAGTTCGATCAGTTCCTCAACGAGAGATCTATCCAAAATCAAGCATGTTGATTCTGATGAAGCATTTCTTAATTAGGAGAGGTGGCACAGTGCTATATATATTGACTTATCACCATTGGTAAGAATTGTCGAAACATCAGAACAAGGATACAATGGCAACTAGAGGCTGGGTGGAATATGGCCATGGTGGTATCTACTATATATCTCTTAAAGAGTGTTGACAAGTAATATTTCTACCTCAGTTTCCTTCATTTTGATGCATACGACTTTTAGAGCTTAGAGTAAGTTAGCGGGATCCTTTGTTAACTTGGCCATCGGCAGTTGGTGGCTAGAATATGTCGAGGAGAGAGGAGTAATAATGCTCCTACATATGACAACTTCTTATGGCAATCTCATGTTCGCAAATTCTTGTTGGGCAGTGGGACTCTCCTAGGGGTACTCATTGATTCATATCTAACCAAACCAAACCGATCCAATTCAATGTATCATCAATATAACTGAATGTTGAATTGCCGAACTAATCCAGTTAATTTAATCAAATGGATGACTCAATTGAATCGGTTATATCATTGGATAAGACTATCTCTTACATATTAGATCAATACATGATGTCAAAGAGAAGAAGAAAAATGATGTTATTACAAAAGAATTGCTGAATTTTCCGCAAGATCGAATGACAACTTTACTTTAGTTGGACTAGAACTGTTTTGATTTGTTGTTTCGCTTTCATTTTCTGATTGCATGTTTTGTGTTGCGTTTTCTTTCTACATGTTATAGTCTCACATGGGCTACGGACCACTTATCCTTAATATGTGTTAGAACCACCTTCTCTCGTTAAGGGTTTTTTTGGAGAGTAATTTGGAGGTTCAACATACTCTAATATGGTATCAGAAATGAACTCTACCACTCTAGGGACTCAACAATCCAGGACAATCTGTACCCATTTATCCCCCTTCGGACACTTCAGAATAATCTGTTAGAACCTCCTTCTCTTCTCGATAGCTCTTTTAAAATATAAGATATTAAGTATAAGTATTTGTATTTATCTTTTGACAAATATATATCATGAAAATGTCACCAACATTTGTCCATATCTTGAACAAGTACCATTCGCTTTCCAAGTAACATCGAACTCATAGACATTTATTATTCACAGATAATCAAAATTTAACCTTTAATTAAACAAAAGTATGATTATAGTAGTGATAAGTGATGATATTGGACCACTACTACTCTTAAATATGTTTCACTAATCCCGTAAAGATTTGATTACCGCTGATTGAGACACCCATTTACAAGTGGTTTTGCTTCACATCATGCTCACCTCACCTACTTCATCATACCATTTCTCTCATTTCAATCTACTAACAAACAAAATGCATTATGTAAATTGTTAAAATAATTAAACACGTTTCTAGAAGTATATACCAAGATGTATCTGGAGGTAAGAGTGTTCATCGGTTGATATTCAATTGATTTAGATAGATTTATAGGACACCTAAAATGTCTGAACGTCTTAATATGATGTTTTATAGGACTTAAATTTATACGGACAAACAGAAAAAGTTCATATCTAAAACTGTTACAATAGATTTGTTGGATCTGAAACAAGAAAATCAAGTTAGAAGTAGAAACCAACATACAATCAGGAGTAGGTATAAGAAAAAACCTTACACCTTGGTCCGACCCCACCCTTACCTCCAATACCTGTCTATGCGAGCTACAAATCCCTTGTCCGTAGTTTGCTACCATAGCCATGGCCCATGGGTCTCCAATAACTCTTATAAAATGTCACGTGGTCTTAAATGATTAAATCCCTCACCCTCAGGTCTAACCATAATTGCTCATCGAATGTCACCCTCGGCCTACTGCGTTCCTCTTTGCACCTCGATTGCCACACCTTTTGTCTTTCTCACTGGAGCTGCAAAATCCATTGAACATGACTAAACCACCGAAATATTCCCTTTCTCAACTTATCTGTGTTGTTATCAACTCTCAACCCCACCTCGAAGACCTTATTTGGTATCATCTCAAACCTAGTCTAGCCACTTGAGCATCTTCATTTTTGCAACATCCTTTTATTAATCTTCTTAATCGTCCAACACTCCAATCAAGACCATATAGTTGGCTAAAAAATGTCAATAAACTAACTACATCAAATAAAAATAATCATTACAAATACAGTAAAAGATCTTAATATTTTTTCTAAAGTATATAATATTTACATATAGAAAATAGAAGAAATAAACTCACACACTTTTTGTGAGGTTTGAACCCCTAACCTGTTAGGAGGCCAAAGACTTACACACCATTAGGTCAAAAAATTTATATTAATATTGATGACACATAAATAATAATTAGAGTTTTGCTAATGAGAAGTATAATACTTGAACAAATTTATAGTTTATTATCAAACTCTTTTTCTATAAAAAAATATATGATATAATCATATTCTCTTCTCATTGGTCTTGACATTTTATTTATTTATCCATCTGTTGTGATGCTTGAAATAGTGCTAGTAGCTTAATGGTATCCTAGCCAACTTTTTTTCTCTCTTTCCATTTCCACTACAAAACAAAAAATCTTTACCAACATATTTTTCCAACGATGATTTCTGATGAATCATCGTTGGATTGACCATCACCGACGGATTTTTCCATCGTGATTGAAGCTATACCTATAACCTATCAGTAATAACAATCACCGACCATATTTTTTTTGAAGGTTGATGACTCCTATTTGTTATGTAATGTTTGAAACAGTAAAAATTAAAAATATTAATAAGATCGTGTATAACATTACATCAAAAAGACTACAACCAATCAAAACACCACAACTAATTACCTCTTTAGTAAATTTGATTTGAAATGGCACCCACCTTCAATAATCAACAAGAAGGCCGACTCCACGACACCAAATTTGAGAAAAGAAAAAAAAAATCTTTGGGAGATGCGGAGTGAGAATGAAACAAAGAAGATAATTTAGAAGTTATCGGGTCAAATTCTCTCATGGTTTTTGGAAAAGTTGTCTGATTGTTAATTTCAGGAT
Organism: Cynara cardunculus var. scolymus; assembly: GCF_001531365.2. Taxonomy (NCBI): domain Eukaryota; kingdom Viridiplantae; phylum Streptophyta; class Magnoliopsida; order Asterales; family Asteraceae; genus Cynara; species Cynara cardunculus. Next base: position 27,903,419 of record NC_037537.1, read on the forward strand.
TACATGAGATTGATCAAGTAATGCATAATTTGAACCGGACACCTAAGACTACAAAAACAAGAAATGTAACAACTACAAAACAAACTTAAATCTTGAATTTCAACAAACCCCACATGCTTCAAAAGTCCCCTAACAAAGTAGACCGAAACTTCCTAATTAGAAATTGATGGAATCAAACAAAACCGACTATTTTCTAAACATGAAAAACACCTTCAAGCCAAATTGATATCCAAATCTTTTTATGATAAAAATAACCATCGCTTAACCCTAGCTAAATACATACAAAATTCGTGTCTCCACGTAATTATCAAAGACACTCTCGAATTCTTTATGCATCACTTAAGCCGTATTTCGGATCCACCCATCTCTGGGTCTAAGATATAATATTAACACTTCAAAGTGATATGCTTATCCACGTCGAGTTTAAGTCCCGTTTTAAATGACCAAGTTACGAAGTGATAAAGGATAAAAACACCCAAATATTGTATAAAAATCATAAGTTAAACTCATACCCACACTCATACGAGTAATTTAGCTAATAATAGACATAATAAACATAATATAAGATATTAAATAAAACTGAAATGTAACTTGCATCAATATAAAACTAAATTACAAATTTAATACAAGAAAATAAAATGCTAAATTACAGCTAAATAAAAAGAGAACATTAGCTACAATATTAAAAGCTTAATAAAAAGGAGATAAAAGATGAGAGAAGTAAGATGATCTAGAGGATGTGTAGGTTGTATGTCTTCAAATGAACTCTCAATGCCTCTTTATACAAAACTTTTACCCAAAGGATATTAGGGGTATAAAATCCATGGGAGTAAAGACCATTGGACAAAAGATTTATAAAAATAAAATAAAATAAAAGGTACATCTCAAGTCTCAATAGCTAATTACATCCGGAGAAAATGCAAGCAGCACATCTTCCAAAAAGCAGAAAACAACAAAATTTGTAGACATCCCACAGTGATGCTACAGTGGTTACTTTGCCAGAAAATGCAGGTTTTCGGAATAAAATTTCTTCATTTGTGTTTCATTATATTTTTAAAACTTTTTGAATAAAAGTGAAAAAACAAAAAAATTGGATATTTAATAATTACAAAAACGAAAGAAATAAATAAGAAATAATTCTAAAAAATGAAAGTTATCAATTAAGATGTAGCAATGTTTACTTTAAGACCATGTTATTGCGTTTTTCTCATATATTATTAATGTTATAATCTTGATAGTGATATACAATTAAATAAGTAGGTACCTAAATTCCTGAATAATTCGATAATTAATGATATTATATAATCGTGCAATTTGTGGGAACTGAGGATGTTCACTGCACCTACATATTTTGCACTATCAATTTTTTATTAGCGTCAATTCATATCGCAGGTTATTGCATTGTCTATTTAAAGAAAGCACGATGCAACTAGACCTAGTGATACATACATACATATATATATATATATA
>NC_037537.1:27905033-27908587 GCF_001531365.2 Cynara cardunculus var. scolymus
CACTTTTTGATGAAAATTTATAGTGGAATAATCACACACAACATACAAAGTTTGAACAAAACATATAAAGACTTTGTGTGTTTGATATCTGTTTATATAATATATATCTAATTAATTCCTCCACCTCCACCTCCACTCCCCCTCCCCTGCCCAACAAGTTAATATAATTAATCATTTCAACTTAAAAAACTTATTACTTTTTCAAATTATATACAAATACATCAAATAAAACAATATCGTATTTTTGTCGAAACCCGTTATTTAGCATTTCATGGAAACCGTCAAATAATTAATTAGATTCCAACTTCTTTGACATATTTCATTTACTTTTGAAAGATTATGGAAAACAAAACGCCAATATATTGATCTCTTACTTTTTGTTACGTACTTTTGAGTCTAAGGGGTAGCTTGTTTAGGGTGTGTTCGGTGTCAGGACTGGACTGGACATGACATGACATGATATAACAACTGTTCAACGTTTGGTAATATAAAACTGGACAGAACAGAACAAGTAAAATGACCAATTTACCCCTGATGAGTTGTTTATTTTAATTAATTTATCTAATTTATTAAATTATAATAGAATAACTATCTTTTATAACAAAATATGTCATTTGAAGTTTTTCTTAAAACAATCAAAATGATACCAAATAAAAAGTTTATGTAGTTTTCTATTTTTATTTTTATCTCTTGTCTACATTTTATTATTTTTAATATATATAATAAATTACATAAATTAATAAAAATATAGAAACTGTATAAAAATAATATTTTGAGCACAGTAAAATAAAAATTTAAGAAACATAAAATGCAAAAAATTAAATTTTAAAGAATGAATAAGATGTTAAAAAGAGACCTATTTGATGTTTTAAAGGAGAATTAAGTTTTATTTTGAAGTTATATTGGTAAAATATAAGTATGTTCCACCTTGTTCCATGGGGTATGGGTGGAACATGGCTGTTCCACTTTGTTCCACTCTGTTACTGTTTGTTCCACATAAAATTCATGCTAAACATGGGATAAGGATCTCTATCATGTCCCCGTCCAGTGTACCAAACGCACCCTTACCTCTTAATAGATAGCACCACTAGATGTGAATTTTGTTTGCAAAAAAAAAATCTCTCTTAATTGTTCTAAAACCCTCTGAATGATTTTGTATTTTAGGCTTCCTTGAACCATTCAGGTTTGTAATTTCATTCTAAATAATTATCAAACAACCATATTTTCATTTTTACGTTATATCATAAAAGTTTCTTAATCATTATGGCCAATTAATCATCTTTTAACTTACTATTCAGCAACTGTAAAATAATTCATAAATATATGTTATCAATATTAAAATGATAGTTGATTAATTTAAAAAAATGTGTATATACAAAATTGTAGTAAAACATAAAAAGAGAGAGTATGAGTAGAGTAATAGGAAAAGGAAAAGGAAAAGGAAAAGAAGTGGGGAGTAAGCGTGGGGTAAAAGCCCTAGAAAATGGAGGAGGAGGAGGAAAGCATGCTGGGGAGTGACAGAGACAACACACTGTATATTCCTTCCTTTCTGCAGTCCCCACCAAGAAGACGATCTGCACGACCACCCCTTCATTAATTATTATTTCCCAGTTTACCATAAAAAGGTATCTCCCTTTTTCCTCTTCCATGTATATCCACCATTTTCGTTTCAACCTTTCAATCATGTAAATGTAACAAACCATATATTAAAAAACTATCGAGATACATATGGAAGATGATTAAGGTTCATTTATTATCATTTTGTTTATTGAAACACCAGAAACTAGCGAGAAGCTAGAGATGCATAGATTGTTTACAGAATTTCAAAGGGTTCATGTATTATGATCGAGATATTTATGGAAGATAATATAATATACTTCATTTATTATGATCATTGTTTTAGATTACGAAACAATCAATATATTTATAAATATATATATATATATATATATATATATATATATATTATAGGCGAAGATCATGTGAGAAAGAGAGTTAATATGAGAAGCGTAAGAAGAGATATCTGGACACTTGATCACCTTTAATCTCAAAGTCACCCATAAATCGTGCTTGATACGGGGATTGATTCGATACATCTCATTCTAATGTACATTCAAAGTTGTAGATCATTTCTTACGTTTATCACTTTTAACTCTTTCATATGCAAACTGGGAAAGAGGGGGGAAGAGAGAGGAAGAAAAGAGAAAGATGGGGAGATGGTGTTTTAATTCGTTAGAAAGATAGTTGACTGAAGGTTCTTTTAGTTACCGTTAAATTCCCACTGAACGAGTGAAATCTTCTCTTTTTGCCCTTTATGAAATCAATTCACATTTGATACTTTTTTTTAAAGATCTAAAGCATATATATCGTAGCATTTGAGGAATAAAGTTCTATTTGTATTCATATGTTACTTATCATTGATGATGATACAGTCACTAATGCTCAATTACGAAATTCAAAGTGTGTCGTATCCTCGATTATATATACGGAGAATACAAGTTTTTAAGTAAGTCTGATTGAGCTCCTATTGTATATTACGTACTAGCAAGGAACAATGACCTAACCTTCAATTCGGGTAATTGAACTGGTAATAAGGTTTGCTTTCTAGAGGCATCAAATTCGAAGTCACAACTCGCCCAATATTTAACTTCAAAATCTCATTTAATTAAATGACACCTAAGTGTAGAATTCATATTTAATATCTCTCTGTTTTTGTTAAAGTGTTTCTAAAAAACATCGTTCTTATTTAAATATCTCGAACCGTTCTTGAAGGTTGAATCCTTTTTCAAAAAATTATTAAGTCTGATTATTTATCGGATTATAAATCTAGTTTCTGAAGATCTTTTCCCTCCCTTCAAAATTAAACATCAACTTAAATTCTCATAAAAAAATCAAACAATTTGAACGATCTAGTTAATTATTCCTACATAAAATCTACTATTTTCCAGTGACGGACCTATCATAGAGCATACAGTGACACGTGCCACCGTATTATTTATCTGTTGAAGGGTAAAAAAATTTAGATTTGTCAAAGGTGCAACCGTATTAATTTGTTGTGTGTCACCGTACGTATTTTGAAACTACAATGAGAACAAGTTTTATTTAGTAGAGTTGGTTTGCAAGACTTTTATTCCATCCCAAACCCAAGTTCGAATCTTGTTAGTGTCATTTTCTTAGTCCAATGGTGTCACAATTTAAAAAAAAATTATGTACATTTGTTTCTTATAATCAAATGGTATCACCATTTGAAAAAAAAAATTATATTCAAACGGTGCCACCGTTTGAAAAAATTTCTGGATCCATCCCTACTATTTTCTATTGGAAAATAGTTGAATCATGATTGCTCTCTTTATGTTCTAAATTTAAAATTGATACTTGTTATAGAATTTTAGATTCTTTACTTTTTTCCTATCACAATGAATTGTAATTATATTTTTATTTTTATATTTGTTTTTGAATAAAAATAAAAATAATTATTAAATCTATATGAAAAACACTTACAAAGACCTTCCAGCCTAGTGGTAAAGGCTTGGGCATGGCATAGTCATGAACCC
>NC_037537.1:27908917-27916863 GCF_001531365.2 Cynara cardunculus var. scolymus
TGTATGAGTTTATTTGTTGCATTTGCTGTATATAAATATTATATACTTCAAAAAAAAAAAAAAATCTAACGGCTTTTGGATGTGTTATAGTTTCTCTTTTTATTTTTGATGAAATAATATTTGAATAATCAGAATTTTGCATGTATACTTTAAGAAATTTGTAATTTGTAATAATGTTGTCGCACAAGTGTTATTAATTCTTGATTATATTAGAAATTAATATTGAAGTATATAAATTGCCAACTCATGTGGACGACTATATATATATTCTAAAGTATTTTTAAGGCTTGAGGCTTTAATCATTATAATTACCCTTTTATATGTTGAATAAGCTTATGCATATCCAAGAGAAAGAGTGAACTACAAAACAAGAAGCAGCACCGATGGAGGAAACCGTCGGAAACCCGTCACTAAATGTGGGTTCCGTCGGTAAAAACTAAAAAGCGTTAGAAATTGCACCGTAGGAAAAGGCATCACCGACGGAACCAATTTCCAATGGAACGGATCACCACGGATTACTGACAGGTCTCATTTCCAATGGATTACCGACGGTCTAGTTCTCTGACGGATTACCGACGGTTTAAAGTACCGACGGATTTCCGACGAATATTAAAAAAAAAATTCAATTTTCGACGGATTCTCTGTCGGTAATCCGTCGGAAATGTATTTTTTTTTGAAAAAAATAATTTAAAAAACCTAATTACCTATACAATAAACTTGCTCAGATTTTCAAAGTAAATTGCAAAACTAAAACGAAATTGTTTTGCAATAAAAGCGTAAATTATATTACAAATAATTAATATCCCAAAGGAGAACAGTTCTAACAGCATATACTAAGACCAAGAAGAAGGGGGAGGGGGAGGGTTTAAAGCCTGGTATTGTGCCACGAATGCTTTGAACTACTTCGTCAACTCCTTTTGCGAAGGAAACTCCTCTGCTTGTTGACCTATCTGATCTGCTTACTCCTTTTGAGCGTGCTATTCTTCCCTCTTTCTCTGTTCTTCCTCCATTTGCTGCTCATAGGCCGCCAGCTTATCTTTCAGCGCATCTACCTGTAATTATTCAACAATTGACAAAGATAGAACAAGATTAGGTAATGATGATTAAAAACAATATACATATGTTACGCATGAAACATACCTCCTCATCGTGAGCACTAGATGAGGTCCTGCTGCAACTGCTGTTGGTCATAGCAACCCAGGGATCCTAACTGGTCCCGAAATCGTAAATCCGGCCCTTGCGTCGACCTCCGACACTATGCTTCCAGAACTCTGGGTCGTCAGAAGGAATGGTGCTTGGATCTGACCCGACGTTCAATTTTACGTTTGAAACTATCCTATATTTTTTATATATATATCTAAAGTTGGGATTAGTATGTTTTTTATTTTTGAAGGTACAAATTACTATTTTAGTATCATAATACATTGCTATTCCCAAATATTCATTATCAATCCCCTGATATTTAGCATTTAAGTAAAAGTTAAAAGAAAACATATATAATAAGGTCATATATACAAATTATGTTTTTCCACTCCAAAGTAATTTGATTAATGATGTAAAAAACAAAATTTAATTAGACTCTAAATATCGTAGATGATATACATCATACAAGTATATTATCTTCGTCAAGAAAGCTACGTATATATTAAACTCTATTACAAACTAGCGTAAAAGTTTTTTTTTTTAATAACCATGGAGTGTCTAGAATAGTTAATTTGTATACATCTCGTTAATCAACGAGTTATTGAAGTGAACAGTCAGGAAAGCCTCTTATCCATAAAGAACTTGAAGCAGTGAACATTTGAACTGGTGACCAACAAGAAGCAAACTCAAAGTTTTATCGGTGGATTTGTTACTCCAACGAGATAACTAAATATGGAATTTTTAGTACATTATTAAACTATGAATAACGAATTAATGATCTACATTAACTTCTTCTCGTCCAATCAAATGTAGAACAAATCATATGACATTATTACTCTCATTACGCTTTCAAAACGTATCCGTTGAAGATCAATCATGTAACATTTTAATGATGACGATTTCATTTGATAATTCAGCAAAAATATGGGGGAAGGGGAAGAAAAAAAACTTTCCAACGTTTCGAGAGTGGCTTTGTCACTTTCCAAATTCAGTCAAAAGAGCATTTTGGTCTTACAATTCCGACAAAAAATCTTTAAACTTTCCCCCACATCTGTTTTTGCTTTTATGCCCCTCCTTTCAACTCTTTGCTTTGTTCAAACACAAAGTCCAAAGGGTCCACTTTGGTAATTATACCACATCTTCACGTCCCCTTTGACACCTTCGCTTATAGCCCCATCACTCTATTTATACACTGCTGAAACCCTAACCCTCAAATCATATCTTCAAACCCCCTCTTCAGTTCTCTGGTTCATGATCATCATGGAGTTTGATCTTCCAAGTTTCTAATCATTATATATTGGTATGTTTTTTATGACGTCATTTGGTTTTGGTATATGTTTACATGCATGTCTTGGTATTTCTTTCGGTTTGCACAATTAACCTTCTTTAATTCACTAATTTATTTAATGAATAAAATCGCTTACTCCAAACTTAATTGTAAGAAGAAGTGTATCGCTGTATACGTTGTCTTACAAGATAAACTTCGTAGCTAGATCAATTATTTGGCCCATATATATATAGGAATAAACACAGCAAATAGTGGGGACTCATTTAGGTCCACAGTATGTACGTCCAATGTTCTTTTCTGGAAATAATTTTTGATTTACTACTTGCAAAATCTAAGGTGAAGTGATTCTTATTATTCAATTTCTAGCTACTGTATCTAGAAAATTGAAAACTACTTTGGAAGCATATAAATACATGTATATATATATATATATATATATGGGGTCAAGTTCAAGGAAAAAACCATAAAAAATTAAAAACTGAGGGCTATCATGATAACCGTTTATCTGGAACGTATACAACGCATACAAGTAATTTGTAAATAGTTTGTCTGTTATGCACATGTTCATAACATGCACACGTACATAAAAACCAAGAAACAACTTCAATTACTTGTATGTGCATGTACATACCGTCTATATGAATGGTAGAGTGTTTACTTCAATTTTTTTTTTTTTGCATTTTTAGGGTTTTTCCTATGAACATCCTTATATGTGTGTATATGCATGTATCGTATTATTTATATTTCAAAAATTCATGTTTGGTATCTAATGCTTTTCTTGGTTTCATTGAAGAAAATTTCTATAGGCACATGATGGATATAAGCTTCATGTTTTGCATATTAACAATGATAATACTTTTTTAAACGTTTTTATTAAATGATATGTCAAATTAAATATCTAAAAGATTATTCAAGCACTTGTAACAAATTCTATAGTTATTGCTTCCAAATTCTAAAGTTTGAGTTAGTTTAAATTTATTCTAAAGGACCTGTCCGGTTTAAGCTCAAGCACTTATTGCAGTTTAATTTCCCTTTTTCTGTAGTAGAATTAGTGCATGGCTCACACACATTGTGGTTCATGTGCCTTTGATCACCTTTACTTTTAACATTGTCGAATTTTAAATACATGACGCACTGGATCCAATGACTAGTTGAACATGGTTTTTCATTATGATGACAGAAAGTGATTGATCAAACTGTTGCTTGCAGTGGTGGAGTCCATCTTTCTTTTTCCCTGATTAAAGACTTACGGTTCCGATCTCGATTCCATTCCAATGGAGAAGACAAGAGAAAGAAAAGCACAGAAAATATGCTTCATGTTCTTGTTTTTATTCTTCTCATGGAGAAGCTGTGATGGCTTTAGAGATGTCAATGAACATAAACTACTTTTATCCATCAAAGCTTCCATCTATGATCCTTCCCACTTCCTCTCCAACTGGAACACCTCTTCTGCTTCTTTCTGCAAGTGGAATGGTGTTACATGCAACTCAGATTCCACACATGTCACTGGAATTGATCTTTCTGGGAAGAATTTATCTGGGAGCATCACGGAATCATTATTCCAGTTCTTGCATGTTGAAACAATTGATCTCTCCAACAACCAGCTCTCTGGTGGGATTCCGAAAAATGCCTTTTCTTGTTCTTCACTTGTTCATCTCAGCCTAAGCAATAACAACTTAACAGGTTGGATACCTGGAGGTTCCATTCCAAACCTTGAGAAGTTGGATTTGTCAAATAACTTTCTTTCAGGCAAAATACCGGCAGAAATCGGATACTTCTCCGGGCTACAATATCTTGATCTCGGTGGAAATGCTTTGGTTGGGGAGATTCCAGTATCCATCTCAAATTTAACAAGGTTAAAAGATTTGACTTTGGCATCAAATCAACTCACAGGTGGATTACCCTCAGAACTAGGGTTTATGAAAAGTTTGAAATTTATCTACTTGGGCTATAACAATTTGTCAGGTAGAATTCCAAACGAAATCGGTGAGTTAACCTTCTTGAATCACCTCAATCTTGCTTTTAACAACCTCACCGGTGAAATCCCATCTTCACTTGGTAATCTCACCGATCTCCACTATCTTTTCTTGTATTTCAACAAGCTCACTGGTCCAATTCCTAAGACAATCTTTAGCCTCAAGAAATTAGTGTCACTTGATGTAAGTGATAATCTCCTGTCGGGTGAAATTCCAGAACTTGTTTCTGAGTTTCAAGTTTTAGAAGTTCTCCACTTGTTTTCCAATAACTTCTCTGGGAAAATACCAAAATCTCTATCTTCTTTGTCTCATCTCCAAGTCCTCCAATTATGGTCCAACAGGTTTTCTGGTGAGATACCAGAAGATCTTGGAAAGTACAATAACCTCACCGTTCTAGACCTTTCTACCAACAATCTTACCGGAAAAATCCCAGACAGCCTTTGTGACTCCCATCATCTCCAAAAACTCATCCTCTTCTCCAATTCCCTTGAAGGGGATATCCCTACAAGTTTGAGCCATTGCAGAAGCTTAGAAAGGGTCCGTCTTCAAAACAATAGATTATCGGGTCCGTTGTCCGCCGAGTTCAGCGAATTATCGCAAATTTACTTTCTGGATTTGTCAGCGAACAACCTCTCTGGGAAAATCAACAGTTGGCATTGGAAAATGCAAAAACTCCAAATGCTGAGTTTGGCAAGAAATAGATTCTCAGGAAAGTTACCCGAATCCTTCGGAAGTAACAAGCTCGAGAATTTGGACTTGTCCGAAAATGATTTTTCGGGTTCCATTCCTCCGAGCTTTGGGAAATTTACGGAGTTAATGGAATTGAAAATAAGCCGGAATAGGCTCTCAGGAAAAATCCCCAAGGAATTATCTTCATGCAAAAAGCTCGTGAGCATCAATTTTAGTTACAATCATCTCTCGGGTGGAATCCCAGAAACCCTTTCAAGATTACCAGTTCTAGGAAATCTTGATTTGTCGATGAACCGTCTTTCCGGTGAAATCCCAGAAAACCTAGGGAATGTGGAATCACTTGTTCAAGTAAACATATCTCACAACCACTTCCGTGGTAGATTACCCTCCACCGGAGTATTTTTTGCAATCAATTCCACGGAAGTCACCGGAAACAACCTATGTGGTGGCGCCTCCGTCACCCATTTACCACCATGCAAAGAAATTAAATACTCCGACTGGTGGTTCTGGGGTACGGCTTTGGCTGCTGTCACGTTTGCTGCTATGTCGATTGTGGTTTTCTTGTATGTCAACCGTCGAAATGAAGCTGCTAATGAGGTGATTAAGAAAGTGGAAAGCAAATTAGATGAAGGTGGGGAATGGGAGTTGCAATTCTTCGACCAGAAAGCTTCAAAATTTATAGCGATCGACCAGATTCTACAGTCTTTGAAAGGACACAGGAGTGTGGTTGTAGCAACAAAAAAGATGCAATATTTCGTCAAGGAAGTTAAGGATATCAATCTCAATAATGACCCCATCAGAGGACTCAATGAGATTGGCAAGCTTCGGCATCCAAACATCATCAAACTTGTCGCAGTTTGCAAGTCAGAAAAAGGACGATTGATTTTGGTTCATGAATATGTCGAAGGGAAGAAGCTGAGTGAAGTCGTTGGAGGGTTAAGTTGGGAAAGCCGGGGGAAAATTGCGGTGGGAATTGCCAAAGCTCTACGTTATTTGCATGGCTGTTGCTCACCGGCGGCTATTCCTGTGGGTAATGTTTCATCGGAAAATGTTGTGGTGGTTGACGGAAATGATGAGGTCCGTCTAAATTTGAGTCCTCCGGCGATGATTTTTGCCGGCAGCACCAAGTGTTTGGTTTCTTCAGCCTACGTCGCACCAGGTAAATGTCCATTTTACCCTCAGAGTACTCACAAAGAAGTTGCATTAATTAGTGTAACAAAATTCAAATAAGTATTATTAAAAAAGGGAAAATTATTTTACATCAGTCACTAGTAAAAATAACTATTTAATTTTTTTTAATTTCCTTAATTTATTTTTTATTATAATTTAATTTAGGTTTAATAATAAATTTTTTATAAAGATAATAATTAATTATTTGATTAAAACTCAATGATTATCTTAATTATATTCTAGATTTTTTATATTTAAAATAAAATATTTATTATGTTTTTAATTATTTGTTTATCTGTAGTTAGTTATACAAATTCAAATATGAAGTTTTAATAAGTTCTACTTATACACAATTTACTTGTAATCTTGAACTTTATATAATATGCATCAATAAACAGTATTTCATGCATAAAAAATAATTTTTAAGAGTTTTTATCAAATATTTTATAAAATAGTATGGATCATTCAAAAAGGAATATTATTTTTAAACTAGTTTTAATAGAAATTATAAGGTCATGATCTGGATATGATATGTTTGCATGCATCTAAAACTACTTTCGAGTACTTCAAGAAAATCATTATCTTATAACAACTTTAGCAGTAACCCATGCATAAATGAGCCGAACAAGGTGGACAAACCCCCAACAAAACATCATGAGTTTCTTCACTTTTTGCTTTTACAACTGTACACGATCGATCATACATCGCTTGAAAGGGATCTAAATTTTTACTCCCTCCTCTCCCTTTCAAATATTTAAAAAGAGAAATAGATTTTAGAAATATATATTAAAATATCTTCGTTAAGGGGGTGTGTTAGAGTCTCACATCGATTAGATTTAGATAATTTCACATCTGTATATGTTAGAACTATTTTTTTTCTCCTCAAAGGCTCTTTCTCTAACTGTTACAAATATGCAGAGACAAAGGAGAACAAAGAGATAACCACAAGCAGTGACATTCATTGGTTCGGCCTCATCCTCATTGAGCTACTTACGGGAAAAACTCCGGTAGATGCTGAGATTGGTTTGCATGAAAACTTAATCGAGTGGGCACGATATTGCTACTCGGATTGCCACCTCGAGGCATGGGTTGATCCGTTGCTTAAGGGACAAACGCAGAAGAACCCTAGTGAAATCGTAGAGACCATGAATCTTGCCCTACATTGCACCGCTCGTGATCCGGCTGCAAGACCATGCGCAGAAGATGTATTCAAAACTCTAGAGTCTATTACAAGGTCAAGTTCTCTATGTTTCTAGTTAGGTTTAAATCAAGCTTCAGGGTTTTCCTATGACCTTGGTTTTTTTTGCTTATTTTTTAGTATGAAGTTCTCGTTTGAGTTGTAGTCTAAGTGAATGTTTTTGGTTGAATGTTTGTGTTCATCATACTCCACTGATGAGTGTAATTATATGAATGTAAGTATGATGAAGAAATGTCAAATATTTGGTTGAATAATACCAGAAAATTAATGCTTTAATATATCTTCCATAAAGATTTGATTTTTGAAATATTGATGGAAACAATCCAAAATTTAATGATGAAAGTCATGCATATACACATACAGTGTTCTGAGCAGTCTGCATTTAGCGAAGAGAAGCCTGTCATAAAATATGATCGTAGTTGCACGCGCACACACACACACACACACACACACACACACACACACACACACACACACATAT
>NC_037537.1:27916963-27964700 GCF_001531365.2 Cynara cardunculus var. scolymus
AGCTTTAATAAGTTGTACATGCGCATAATTTACTTGTAATCTTGAGTTTTAAGTAATATGCATTAATAAAAAGTACTTTACGCATAGAAAATGGTTTTTAAGAGTTTTTGTTAAATGATTTATAATATAGAATATATTTTTTATATATAATTTAATTAAGTTTAATAATAAAATAATTTATTTTTGGTTTAATATTATAAATTTTATAAAGATAATAATTAAGTATTCTGTTAGAATTTAATGATTATACTAATTATATTTTAGATTTTTTATATTTCAAATGAGATGTTTATCCTGTATTTGATTGTGTTTATCTACAGTTAGTTACACGAATTCAGATATGGGATGAAATCGGATAGGGATGAACGAGTTTAAAAGGTTTTAAGAGTTTTAAGAGATTTAAGAGTTTTAAGAGTTTTTAAGAGTTTTGGCCAAATGCTTTATATATATATATATATATATATATATATATATATATATATATATATATATATGGTTGACTTATATTAAAAATCTCACTTTTGTAAGAATCTCAGGAACCATGTGCGATCATCAATTGCTTTTTATCTAAGGGCATCAATCATGCATGTTTTTATTGAAGAATGATTGCTCTTTTGGTTTTAGAAGGGAAAAAAGACAAAAAAACGGTCATATAACAACTATATTTAAAAAAACACAACTTTTTTAAAAAATAAGGTCGGGTCGGGCCGGGGCTGTAATCGGTCCCTCAAAACCCTCCAAAATCATAACCAGCCTCGATTGACGGTCCTATAGCCGGTCCTTACCGGCCCCAGTACTCCGACAGTCCCGGGCCGGTTTGGCCATCACTTAGTTTGAAGTATATATCATTTTTAATTCGAGGTTGAAAATTTAATTTCGTCAAAAAAAAAATCCAAAATTATAGGAGTGTTAGTAGAGACTAACAATTATGTTGTATTCAAATGTGTTTATTAGTTAGCTTTATATAGCTAAAACGTGGAACTTTAAGAAATTCTTACACTTACAATACCAAATCTTAAAATGTACATTCATAGAGCCTTTGCTTATTTTTAATGACTACATACCTGTTTTTTATGGTGCGTTTGATACACTGAACATGACAAAACATAATAAAACAGGGATCCTTGTTCCATGTTTTGTAGGACTTTTATGTGGAGTAACCCCGAACAAAGTGGAACAAGCCTGTTCCACCCTTACACCATGGAACATGATGGAATATGGTGGAACAAATAAAGAATAAACTTATATTTTACCAATATAACCTCAAACTATTTATGAAAAAAAAAAGGATAATAACATTAAAACACTTGTAACAACTATCAATTATAAACCAGATCAACAAATCATACCAATTTGACATTATTTTTGCGATCAAGATATTTCACACCTTCCAAAAGGACAACAAAGTCTACGTAAGAAAACATATCATCGCAAAACAGTCGAAACATACGTCGTTAATGAAAGTGACTGTTCAGGAATGCAACATTCATTTGATGTATATTTTGATAAAATTAACCAGGTTCATGAATTTAAAAACATAAATCACGTGTTTTCATATCTATCTATCAAGCAATCATTGACATATTATTCTTTTGTTAAAAAAATAAAAATATTTTTATTTATCTGCAATAGATTGTCACAATTGAATATAAATAAAAAAATCAAACTTGAAGACATGTAATATGTACAGAGGAATGCTTAAGGGGTTGTCTGTTTACCTCTTAATAGTTATATTAAGAGGTGAATTTTGTTTAACAAAAAAAGTCAGCCTCTTAATGGTTCTAAAATCTTCTGGATGATTTTGTATATTGGGTCTCCCTTAATCATTCAGCGCCTTAATTTCATCGTAAACAATTACCAAATAATTATATTTCATTTTGCACTATATCATGAGAGCCTCTTAATAATTATGACTTAATAATTATGTATCAAACCATTCAGCAACTGTTAAACAAACCCTAAATTAAAAAACCAATATTGTATTAGAAGATAATGTTTACTAATTTAAAAAGTGATCGTTTTAGTATCTATACTATATTATAAAACATTTAACAGAAACTCTTAAAAATCATTTTTTATGCATGAAGTATGTTGTTATTTAAAATTCAGGATTTCAAGTAATTATGCATATTATGCATAAGTACAACTTATTAAAGCTCCGTATTTAAATTCGTGTAACTAACTGCGGATAAACATAATCAATAGAGGATAAACATCTCATTTTAAAATATAAAAAATCTAAAATATAATTAGAATAATTATTGAGTTCTAACAAAATAATTAATTATTATCTTTATAAGAAAATTATATTATTAAACCAAATATAAACTACGGTGAACCTAAATTAAATTATAATAAAAAATATTGAATTAAAAAGTTACACAAAAAATAAGAATTTTAGATAGTTAATTTGATACTAATATTGATATATTTTTGTCAAATTTTTATGATATTTTCAAATTTATATTTCATTTAAAAGTAAAAACATTATCGTTTTTTCAAAATCACCTACGACCATACTGTAACATCGATTGAGATAAAGAATAAAATAAAATATTAAAATCAAGATTTATTTCGCTGCATTGCACGAGTATCTTTCCAGTCATATTTAATGGCAATTATTTTCAATTTTTTGTATTTAAATAGTAAAATCACCCCTCACATAATAAATGAAATTATTTAGTAATTAAAAATGCAATATTATTTAATTAGATTTTAATTAAACATTATGGGTGCGTTTGGTATGTTGGACAGGTTGGGACAGGACATGACAGAACACAATTGTCCTATGTTTGRTGTGGTTTTATGTGGGACTAACTAGAACAAACTAGAACAAGGGTGGGACAAGGTTGTCCACCCTTTACCCATAGAACTAAGTAGAACAAGAAACTTTTTACCACTTTACCCTCAAAAACCTCATACGCATACCTTCCTTCTTCCCATTCACTCTCCTCTCCTCCATCTCTTCCACCGCTCAACCGGCGACCGGTGACGGCGACTTTCGATGGCCGCCGCTGCCGCTTCTCCGATCGCCGCTGCCGCTTCTCCCGATGGCCGCCGCCGCTTCTCCCGATGGCCGCCGCTGCTGCTTCTCCCGATGGCCGCTGCTGCTTCTTCCGATGGCCGCCGCTGCTTATCCGATGGCCGCTACTGCTTCTTACAGCAACTACATCACGAATTTGAAGAAACTCTTCAAATACCTTTCTTCTTGTTTCATGCAAGTAAGGAATTATATTTTGATGGTGGTTTCGTACTCGATTTCGCCAACAACTTGATTAATTGAAGTACTTATTAGGGATTTTAATGAAGTATTATGATTTATTTCGAGAGTTTACATTGATTATGATTGCTGAATGTTGTTGTTGTTGATGAATTATTAGGGCTGTAGTGGTAGTAGGACCAGCGTTACCAGAATGCATTTCGTAGTGAAAAAACACTAAACAGCTCACTGGGGGTAAATTGGTCATTTTAACCAGTTCTATCATGTCCTGTCCTGTCTTACCAAACGCTAAACAGCTGTCATGTCCTGTCCTGTCCCGTTCTATCCTGTCCTGTCCTGTCCAGTCTTGTCTGCGCACCAAACGCACCCTATATGTTTATTACACATATTATTAGCACTAATTTTAATTAATAAAAAATTACAAATTAGGGAAGGGAAAAGAGGATGAAATTGAATAATCATGTTTAATTCAATATAATAAAATAAATAATTAGTTAAATATTATTTTAATCGAGATTAGATGAATGTGTTAAATATTATTTTAATTTTACATGAGTAATTCATTTTTCTTGCTTTTTTTGTGAGAATTTTTAAATTATTAGGAGGATATAATATACAGAATTAATTCATTTTTCCTGTTCCTTTGGTCGGAATTTCCAATGTGAATTATTAAGAGGAAAATAAATATTTTAGACATGTTTTTTTGTAAGAACAAACCTGAAAAGTATAAAAACATCTTCAATAAATTCTACAAAATAGATAAAATAAATATTTTAGACATGTTTTTTTGTTAGAACAAACCTTCCAAAACTTTTTTTTTTCAAAATGCAGAAAGTAGAGGAAAAAGTGTAAGAACATCTCCAAGAGATTCCCAAAAATAAAAAAATAGAAATAATGAAAGATTTTGAACGTGTTTGTTTTTTTTTTGCTCTAATAGATTCTTCAAAATGGAGAAAGCAAAAGATAATGTCAAAATCTTCAAAATTGGAGAACACTTTAAAAATGATTAGAAAAAAAGAGAAATATTTTTTAATATATTTTTACCACTTTGAAAATAAATATTTAGAGAAAGAAATAATATTTAATTAGATAAATGAAACATTAAATAATATAATTAAATATTGTAATATCCAAAATAAGAATCTATAGGAATTAAATGTACTTTAATTTTAGAGATTTTGAAGTTTCATCATAAATTTTTTAAAAGATATGTTCGCCCCAAAAATAATTACAATAATAAATAAATACTTTTAATATATTTCTACGTTTAAAAATAAATATTTAAATGGAAAATAACATTTTATTAAATAAATATAATATTTTAATTTTGAATCAACGTAGAATATATTTTTACTGAATCAACTTTTTGTATGATTATTTTGAGGGTGTTTAGGATTTTTTATTTGAAATAATTTATGTTTTTTTATAATTTTTTTATAATTTATTATAAGTTAAAAATGATTAATTTTTTTTTTTTAAAATTATATCATTTTGACGTCGGTTTATTGAAATAATCAAAAATGTTTATTGTTGATGCACGACCAAAATAAGTGAATAACCCAAACACCCCCTTTCTCTTTCCCACGGAGAAAGTTGACTACTCAACCCACATTTCTCGATTCCATGATTTGATTCAATGCTATCGTTCCTCCCTCTATATATACGCTACAAAATTCGAATTGGGTCTTCTCTTATCTGCCGATTTTGCAGTTTCTTACTTATAATTTGGTCCGCTGTGAGCTTCTGGGTCGTGGGCTACTGTAGATCAATCGCAGTGATTGATTTTGGTAATTACTGTACGGTGTAATAGGTATTTTAGTGGGTTTTGACTTGACTCTTTCGTTGTTCATCCC
Organism: Cynara cardunculus var. scolymus; assembly: GCF_001531365.2. Classification (NCBI taxonomy): domain Eukaryota; kingdom Viridiplantae; phylum Streptophyta; class Magnoliopsida; order Asterales; family Asteraceae; genus Cynara; species Cynara cardunculus. The sequence goes on from NC_037537.1 coordinate 27,922,037, forward strand.
GATTCCAATCAAGTTTACCTAATTTTTGAAGTTTCGTTGTATATTTCTTGGATTAAATTAAGAATCTAGAGGTTCCTTTTCGGAGATGGAACCTACCTTACAAGCAGGACTTGTTGGTTCAGAGATTCATGGCTTCAAAACCATGAAAGGTTTGTGTTTGATTCTGAACTTTTGTTGTTCATGCATATGCTTCTAAACTGGAATTGAGTTTGTATTTTGTGACTTTGTGTTGCTGATCATATTGTTTTATGTTTGTGCTATGTTTTAACTGGAATTGAGGAGATAGATTAATTGGTTAACTTAAGTTGATGTTTGATGTCTGAAGAAGAGGGTTAAAAATTGGTAAGAATTGTGAAGGTATCAGGATAAAACACTGATGCTTAAAGGTTTAACCAAATGGGAATGGTTTTTGTTTGGAAAAATCTACATCAAACTCACCACAATTGCTTTTTATAGAGTAAATGAGTTAAGTTAAAGAGGGAAAAATGGTAAGTTAGATGTAATATTGGTGGTTACTATAGATTGATTTGATGTTGTGACTTGTGATTATCTCTTTTATGTGAAAGACAAGACCTGGCAAAGTGAAACTGTTGCCTCCTTTTGTTGATGTACCCATAAGAAAATGTAAACATAGTATTTGAATTTAGTACTTCTAGCTTATTCCGGATTAGCTCCAACCAATTGGGAAAGCAGCCCACATGGGTGACTAGGCATCTTGTCCTTATGTATGGTGATTTCTTTCTTTTATCTTAGCTTTAAATGGGAAGTAAGGGTCTGTTTGTTAGCAGCTTAATGAGCTTAATGGGACTCGCAACTTATTCGTCAAGCTATACATGACTGTTTGGTAGTGGCTTAATGACATAGACAGTGGCTTTTTAGTAAGCTTCTAGAGCGGAGCTTTATGCAAAAAGCCAGGTTTATTCCAAACCTGCTTTTCCCAATTAAAAACGCGCTCCTTCCTCCCTATGAAAAACCCTCCCAAACAAAAATCTTCCCAATATATACCGACAACTTTATCCATAGTTCCATGCAGGACTTAATGGAAAACCAACCAAACAGCCCCTAAGTGGCAGATGGAGTTAAGTTGGGAGAGAAGAAGGGCAATAAAAAAATAAGGTTGTGTGTGTCGTCCTCCACGGTCCCATGAAATGTATAATGCATTTTTAATTCGATCCATTTACTTGAAAGTCTCTTCTGATTGATTTTTATATTAATTTCAAGAAGTTTGGAACCATAGTTGTACGAAGAAGCTATGTTGAAAGAGACGGTAAACAGAACTGCAGCATATCAAGCATACAACCTGTGAAGCACACTTTTTGACATGGTACATCAATCACGGTTATTGCCGCTGAAAATTGGTGTTCTATCTGATGAGCATTCACTTCCCTTTTAAAAGTCCAACATTACATAGGCCACAAAGCTCTTAAAGTTGCATTCCAAAGATGTAGGAGTTTTCATGGGAACACAAAGTATACCCTTTCCCAAGTTAAGTATCAATATTCTAAATGATACCCATAAAAAGGCGAAGTTAAGTTCCTGTTAAGTACATTTGTATAGGCCTTCTATGAGTTATTTTTATGTAAACTATGAAAATATGAAAGAACCAGTGGAACTGGAAGTACATACATCTGTCTCTTGGGCATATACGTTTATCATGGTTACATAAATTTGCTTTTCTTCGGTTAGATTTTCATTCTTAATCCATGGTTACGTCTTACTGAGACTAATTCTTAACTCCGTTAACAGATCTGGACATTCCCAACATGATGGAGGAAGCAAAGACAAGATGGCTCCGGCCAAATGAGATTCACGCTGTACTTTACAACCACAAGTATTTCAACATCAGTGTGAAACCGGTTAATTTGCCACCAAGTAATTCTAAAAAGCACACATAATTTCTAATTTCACAGTTACTAGTAATATTGTTAATGTAATTGTAATTGAGTTTATGAATTTGGGATGCAATCTAATAGGTGGCACCATTGTCCTATTTGACCGGAAGATGCTCAGAAATTTCCGGAAAGATGGCCACAACTGGAAAAAGAAAAAAGATGGAAAGACTGTGAAGGAAGCTCATGAACACTTGAAGGTGAGTTTTACTTTTCTTTTATCAAGTGTTGCCTTGGGGTCCTTATGTATATCGGGGAAAAAAGGGACTTGAGTGGTCTTTCACATATCGGAAAAAGGAACGAGAATGGGCATATTGTTTGCTACCTAGTTGTATGATTTAAACACGAATGTAAGTGGAGGTACACTATTTTGTTAGTTCTTTTGTTTGATGGATTCTTCTTATTGAGTAAGAGAGATATGTTCTAATTAAATAAGTAATGGTGTACTAGAATATTTGCACCATTGAACCCCAAAACTGTACAATTTTTATCCAAAATTACCCAAGCCTTTTATTGGTCATGGAACTCATCAGTTTTTTTGAATTTAACCACTATTAAGATCTTAGACATAGTTGTCAACCCATGATTCACATGTAAGATTCAGAAAGAAAACAATGGAATTCAATCCCTGGAGTCCAAATCCTAGTCGAGTAGCAATCAGCCAAAGCGTATTATATGATTCAACGTTATTCCCCTCTAATCATTGCCTTATTTCTGTTGTTTTGATTAGTTTCTGTGTGAAGCTCATTGACCCAAAACTTCTTTTGCAGCCACATGAATATAAATGTTCTATTATTGATATCTGGTGAAGTTGTAACTAATGTCTAATGGGACAAGACCACATATTCGTGATTAATATAGGTATATTTGAGCTTACACATCAATAAAATGCTTGCTTGTGTTTATATTTAGACAAAAGTAAGTGGGTCAGGGATATTTGCTGAATTTAGTCGAGTCATTGGTCTAACTTTTTAGGGTTGACCATGATTCTCTTTCTCTATCAAATATTTTCTAAAAACAAGGGTATCCATTGTATGGCCAGGTTAAGTTCCCATTTATAATTTTGTGCTATTATCGGTACATGACGTAGTTGTCAATTACAAGGGTTGTGGCATAGTGGTTGAGGTCGTGGGGGATGTGGTGGAATATCCCATTTGCCCAGGGTTCGATTCGAGGCCTCCACAAAATTGTGGCTACTGAGTTTATCAGGACTGATTTCTTGCCGTCACAATTTGCCGGGATTGCCTGGGACACCCTTCCAAAAAAAAAACTTCCTATATTAAATTTGTGACACTTCTATTGTCTTTGTAAACTGTTTTAGATTGTTATCTTATAAGTTACTTAGCCGTCTATTAGTTTAGGCCATCTAGATTCTAGCATTATCATTTTTGCAGGTCTCATTTATATGATGAGTTTAGAATCATGTTGTGGTTGTGAATCCTATTTAGTTAATGCGAGGAAAATTGAAGATGGGGGCCATCAAAGAGAGAATGGAATGGAGAAAAGTAGTATATAAGCAAATGTCATCCTAAATATTGTATTTAAGAGGTTTAGTGTATGTTGGTTTACATGATATCCGTTTTGTACTTTTCCCAAGGTTCGTGTTAGTGTATAGTGGACCCTATGGTCTGCCTACTTCAGGAAACAAGGTCAAAAGAGTATAAATGAAAAAAATGGAAATGTTAATAGAGTAGAGCATTAGTTTCTTGTATATTTTGTTCTTTTAAAGTGAATGAACTTGTGATATATAACCTCTCAATGCGGTTGGTTCAGGTTGGCAACAATGAAAGAATTCATGTATATTATGCACATGGCGAGGATCGGACAACCCTTGTTCGTAGATGTTATTGGCTTCTTGATAAGTATGCAACAATAAAAGATTTAATGGATATATGATGTCATAGATTTGGAATACATATTGTCGGTGTGTTTCTTTTATTTATATATTCATGTTTTGATCGTTGTTTGTTTGATTATGTTACAGGAAACTGGAACATATTGTACTCGTTCATTATCGTGACACTCAGGAGGTTGGTTAATCATAAAATCACCTTTTCTTGTAGATATGACCACACATGTGACAATGTATGTGTGTCCATGCATCGAGAAACTGTGCATGTTTAAAATTTGTTGGTGCTAAAAGACAAATAGCAGAAATGAGACAGGTTTAGGGGAAAACTCCTCAAAAAATGAGAAACTGAGGAACACCCTGGTAACTATTCATCTGTACGATATGCACATGTGCATACAAGTAAGTGAAGTTGTTCCTTGGTTTCTATGCACATGAGCATATTGGACATCACTTGTATGCACATGTACTTACCGTCCAGATGAATGGTTACCAGGGTGTTCCTCATTTTTTCATTTTTTTGTGGTTTTCCCTGAAACTGACCCTACCAGACATATATGATATTGCTCAATACTTGTATATATATATATTAACACACAAACTTGGCTCCTCAAACTAACAACTACCACTTACTACTTATGGGTATGCTGAACATGTGATGCAGTTGCAAGGTTCTCCGGTGACTCCTGTTGATTCCAATTCTAGTTCAGACCTACCTACTTCATCTAATCAGTCGGAAGAAATTGATGGGGTTGATCAGGTGTACTTTACCGGTGTGTAAGTTTATTTTGTGTGATATCAAGAAATCTTTATATACCATACAGAAAACCTCATTGCAGTTAGAGTCGATTGCAGTTCTTGCTACATGCTTTTTACAATAGTTTGTACCATGCCTGTGTTTCTTGATGTTCAGTGTGAATTGCAACACAATTTTGGGAATGTTTTGAAGTTAAAATTACCTATTTTACCATCGCCATCATTTGAAATGATTGATGGTATTTATCTTGGTCTATAAGGGGGCGTTTGATTCGCAAGAATCTAATGGAATTGTAATGGTCAAGTCCGTAGGATCAAATTTCATTCTAACGTTTGGTTTACCTATGGAATGGAATTGAATTCCATGGTTTCCACCAACCATGGATTTCATCATTCCATCATAGTGGGGAAAGAAATTGAATTCCATTCCAACCAATTTTCTTAAGATGACAAAACTACCCCATTAAACCAATTTTTTTAAATTATTATATTTATAGTTTCAAAAAAAGAATAAAAAATACAAATTCCAAAGAAAGGGTATTTTGGTCATTTTCATCATTTCGTTCCAATTTCTCTGTAAACCAAACAGACTTATTCCAATGCATTTGACAGATTACATTCCAATTCTTGCCAACCAAACACTTGGTCAAACCTGATAAGATTCCATTCCAGTTCCTTTGACAGATTCAATTCCTTCGAAAAACATTCTGCCAACCAAACCCCCCCTAAGATTTCTCCCTATTTTGTCATCATGGAAGGGTATTTTTTGATATTTGACTGATTGTTAATACGCTTTTCGTAAGACCATGTGTGTGGTCAATGCTGCAATCTTCATGGGACGGAGAATAGTTCTTATGAGATGAAAGAAAATATAAATATAGTCATCAAATGTGAAGAAGTTCTTGACAATAGAGGTTAAATGTTCTAAAGTTTCTCTGTTTTTGGTGATTCGACAGAGCCTAATGAGACCGTAATAAATCATAAGATGAGAATTCATGAGATCAACACACTTGAATGGGATGAGCTTGTGATTCCAAATGATTCCAACAAGCTGCTTACATCTGAAGGAGGTAGAGAACTTGGTTTAGTTGCAATAGAGATGGGAGTTCTTGATAATCCATGGAACACTTGAATGTTTCTTGATGATAAAGGATCATTCCGTTATTTACATGTGGCAATTTATTCTTTGCAGGAAATGCACTCTTTGATCATCCTAACCAATATGGATTAAACGGGACAATAGATGATGTAAGTTTCACTACTTTTCCCTTCTTGTATTGTTGTTTTTTTGGTTCCCCCTCTCTTTTTAGGTACTCCTTGCATCCTTTCTTGGAAAAATTTCAATACCAATGACCTCTTTTGCCCATTTGTAATCCTTACAAAATACTAAGAGGGTATTTGGTTTGATGGAATGGTTTTGAGGGATTTGGATTTCGTGGAAGGATTTGGTGTGTTTGAATGTAGGATTTGGAATGGAATTGAATTGCATTATTTATAAAAACAAATTATAAATAATTATAAAAATAATTAAAATACCTTTTTATTAATTGATTGTTACAAAATAAATGTTTTTAACATATTTTAGAACATTATTATATACAGATCCTACGAAATCCTGTGAAATACCAACTACCCCTGTGGGATTTCAAAATCATATGTTTGTGGGATTTCAAATCCAGGAAATCCTTCAAACCAAACATGGGATTAGAATGTAATTTAGATTTAAAATCCCTCCAAATCCAATCCAATTCTGCAAACCAAACGGGACTTGATAGTGTTAATTTTGGTCCACAAGATTCCCACTTTATAAAACTATGTCTGAAGTTGAACATTTTTTTGAGATTGAGGGAGCATCATTTTCATATATCATTTCTTTCACCTCAAAAAAGAGTCTGTATTTGACGTTATGCCAAATCACTTGACTTTTATCTTTAGCATTTTAAAACTCCCCAATTGTAACATTAATTGTAGAACTCTTGGATGTGTTGATACTCTTGTGACAGATGTTATTAGAAAAATAAGATGGCTTATTATTAATTTTTTTCACCATCTTGTTTTACTTTTTTTGTTATCACTGTCAACGAGATTTTAAATTTTGATCTTTTAATTTTTAACTTCAATATTTTGTAAAACTTCTTCATTTCCGAGATATTTTGTAGATTCTTAACTGTGTCACGATGGTACATCTTTACAGAGTAACTCCTCATTGGGGCACAAATTAGCTATGGAAAATCCATTGGCAACATTTTGTCATGAAGGTAATTCCGTTGGCAACAACATTGACCTTCTGAAGGTGGGAATGGAGGATGCCCGAGTTGCAAATGTTGCCACTGGTGTTTTAGACATGATGGGTAAGGAGGGGTTGCCATCACAAGATAGTTTCAGAAGATGGATGAACTACATTATAACAGATTCTCCTGGAGCAATAGATGATCCACTTCTGACTCCCGAACCCTTGCTAATCGGTCAAGAATCGCTCGGAATTCTAAGTGGTGATCGCCATGAATCTCATTCCAATGAACAAATTTTCAGCATAACTGAAGTCTCGCCTGCATGGGCTCTATCAAGCGAAGAAACAAAGGTGTTGTTTTTTTGTCCTTATGTTTGTTGCAATGTAATTATGCTGCATTTTTATGATATATTGACATCGAGGGAGGTTCAGGGGAAAACCCTCAAAAAGATGAAAAACTGAGGAACATCCTGGTAACCGTTCATCTGGACAATATGCACATGCGCATACAAGTAAATGAAGTTCTTTCTTGGTTCATACCGAATAAATTGCTTACAGATTACTTCTATGCACATGTGCATACCGTCCAGATGAATGGTTACCAGAGTGTTCCTCAGTTTTTCATTTTTTTGCAGTTTTCTCCTGAAATTTGACCCTATTGACATCTAGTATCCTTTCTGCAGATCTTAGTGGTCGGAGTTTTCCAAGAAAAGTATCTGCACCTACTGAACTCAAATCTATTTTGTGTCTGTGGGGATGCTTGTGTTCCGGCAGAAATCGTCCAATCCGGAGTATTTCGTTGCATGATTACTCCACAAAGTCCGGGAATCGTCAATCTTTTCATCAGTTCTGATGGCCACAAACCCATCAGTCAACTCATGGCATTCGAGTTTCAGTTGCCTCCTACGACCAGCTTGATGGATTCTTTAGACGAGAAGCCGGATTGGCAAGAACTACAAATTAAGATGAGACTATCTCATTTGCTTTTCTCTTCATCGAAGAGCCTTACTATCTTATCTAGTAAAGTACCACAAAAGACCCAAAAAGAAGCAATAATGTTCGTCCAGAAATCGCGTCATATTGTTGATAGTTGGGATTATTTGGTAAATTCAATTACAGAAAAAAGAATATCTTTTCAACGAGCAAAAAATAGCTTAATGGAGCTCACGTTGCAGAACAGATTACTTGAATGGCTCTTGGAGAAAGTTTTAGAGGGTGGTAAGATCCCAGATCGTGATGACCAAGGTCAAGGAGTAATACATTTGTGTGCAATCCTGGACTATAATTGGGCTATTTACCCGTATTCATGGTCTGGCCTGTCGTTGGATTTTCGTGACAAATCTGGATGGACGGCTCTCCATTGGGCTGCACACTATGGGAGGTACATTTCTTTGTTCCAACAAGTAGAATTATATACGGTAAATTGCATGAAAATGCAACTACTTTGGTCTGATTCCTATTTTGTATAACTTAGGGTTTGTTTGTTAGTAGCTTAACGAGCTTAATGAGACTCACAACTTATTCAGTCAGCTATACATGATTGTTTGGTAGTGGCTTAATGATATAGAAAATGACTTATCTAGTAAGATTCTAGGGGGAGCTTTATGCACAAAAGCCAAGTTTTTTTTTCCAAACTTGCCCCTCCCAACTAAAAAACACATTTCTTCCATCTATGGAAAAACCCTCACAAACAAAAAAAAATCAATCTATACAAACAGATTAATCCACACAGATAGCTTTGTCTTTATCCATATAGGACTTGATGGAAAACCAACCAAACAACCCATTACTTTCAAAACCTTCATTTGGGTCCTTCATACGAGGTACCTATTTACATATGATAATTGCATACTTCGGGTAACGTACTTTGATCTAAATGTCCGAGATATCTCATCTGAGGTACCAAAATGAAGGTTGAGAAGTACGTTACAGAAAATAGGAATAGGAATCGCACCGAAGTATGTTGCATTTTCATGCAATTTACCCAATTATATTAGATATAAAACCTGCATTTTATACGTTGGATGGTGGCCAAAGTTGGTCGTTTGTTTCATATAGTCAATGTAAATAGAAAATGTATCAATGGGCCAAAGTTGGTTTTTGTTGGACTTGGAATTTGCATTATGTTATTTATTCATCGAATTCTTTTTTTACGTTCAGGCAAAGGATGGTTGCATCTCTTCTCTCTGCAGGGGCCAACCCAAATCTGGTGACTGACCCCACTTCAGAAAACACGAATGGATGCACGCCTGCAGATCTTGCATCCAAGAGTGGTTATGAAGGATTGGCTGCTTATCTTGCTGAGAAGTCACTTGTGGCACATTTTGAGGCCATGACATTAGCAGGAAATGTTAGTGGCTCATTGCAGAGTACGTTCCCGACCAATGACGATTTTGCCTTGAACACCCCATCGGCACAAATCAACGAGGATGAGCAATATCTGAAGGATACCCTGGCTGCTTATCGAACAGCTGCTGATGCTGCAGCTCGTATACAGGCTGCATTTAGGGAGCAGTCTTTTAAACTTCGAACGAAAGAAGTTGAATCTTCGAGTACAGAAGACGAAGCACGGAGTATCATAGCAGCCATGAGGATTCAGCATGCCTTTCGGAACCATGAAACGAAAAAACAAATGGCAGCTGCTGCACGTATACAACATAGGTTTCGTACTTGGAAGATAAGAAAAGATTTCTTGAATAAGCGTCGTCAAGTCATCAAAATTCAAGTGAGATCTCTCTTCGTAACCCGTTTTTACATTCCTGTTTGATAAATTCATTTGAATGTGATTCCGTGAGGGCGTGTCAGTTTTAGTCATAATGAATATTGAAATGTAGACTTTGTTAGAGTCCCTCATTGGCTAGATTTGAACACTTTCTTCTGAATATATATTGGAACCCCCATTCTAAAAAGCTCCTTTGGAGAGTTCCGATGGGGTTCCACATATTCTTATATCATATCAAACCCAAGGTCAACCATCCCGGACAGCTATGTCAGGGACTCGACATTATGGGTGCGTTTGGTACACTGGACAAGACAGAACAAAAGATGGACTATTGTTTCACGTTTGGCAGGACTATTGTTTCACTATTTTTTATGGTCCATATTTTACCGATATAACCTCAAAATAAATAATAATTCTCTTCTAAAACATCAAAAACGCCTCCCTCTTTATATTTTATTCCATTTTTAAATTTTATTTCTCGTATTTTATGCTCTATAAACTTTCATTTACACAGTCCTCAAAACATAATTTTTATATGGTTTCTATATTTTGATTAATTTATGTAATTTATTATATTATTGATAATAAAGAACAGTATAGGAAAGGCTGAACAACTGTCTATATTATATGTTATGTCTTGTCTAGTTCTGTCTTACCAAATGCTGAACAACTGTCTTGTCCGGTTTTGTCTGGATACCCATTGCACTCTATGGGACATTTGTGCCCGTCTAGCCTCTGTTGGAGGGGGTGGGTTAGAGTCCCACATCGGCTAGACTTTTGGAACCTCCTTCTCTCTTCAAGGGCTCTTTTGGAGGGTAACTTGATGGGTTCGACGTATTCTCACAGAGCTGCAAGGAGTAGATAGAGAGTTCAGTTTGTTTCGCGGTAATAATTTTATGTGTAGTTTATTTGACTCGCTTGGTAACGTATTTGTATATTTATTCAACACAGGCGATTTTCCGAGGTCACCAAGTTCGAAGGCAATATACTAAGATAGTATGGTCTGTAGGAGTGCTCGAGAAAGCAATTCTTCGTTGGCGTTTGAAGCGAAGAGGCTTCCGAGGTCTTCAAGTTGATCCTAACAATGTTGAGAAAGACGAGAATCAAGAAAACAATGGCATGGAAGGGTTCTTCCGTGCCAGCCGGAAACAAGCTGAAGAGCGCGTAGAGAGATCTGTTGTTCGGGTGCAAGCCATGTTCCGATCAAAAAGAGCTCAAGAAGAATACCGGAAAATGAAGCAAGAACACTTACAAGCATCGGTATATATAGTTATCGACGCTTATACACATTTAAGGTGTGTTTGGTACGTGGGATAGTATAGGACATGATAGAACGGAAGCTTGTTGTCCCACGTTTGGCACAACATTAGACTGAGACATGGTTGAGTGGGAGAAAAATGCATTTTTTATGGGAGATAGGACAAAATTGATAATTTACTAAACTACCCTTTGTCAAATTAAAACCCTAAAACACCTGTATAATTCTTTCACCCGCTTACCCTACTCTCTTCCGTCCAGTCAAGTCAAGTCATGTCCTGTCTGTCCCGTACCAAAACACATCCTTCCTCAATTGCATTATTTACTAGTATTGATCTTGATGCTTTTTGTTCGGGTTTTGTTTTTTTTACTCTTGCAGCATGAGTATGACGGGAGCCTTGACCCCGCAACCGACATGGAAAAATAGAAGACGTGTATGACGACGGCCCATGGGTGTTCGTGTTTGTGTTTTAACTGTTGCTTTGTAAATGCGTAGGTACGTTTTTTCAGCCCGTCTATATTTTTATGAGAAAGATGGCATGATGGTTTCAACGGGAATGGTTCATCGTTGAAGTTTAGAAAACCATCCGTGAAACATTCGGCCTAGAAGTTCGCTTTTAGCCTTCGCATTTTGTGTACTTTAATCATAGATATACCGATAAAATGTTGGTTTTTAGATTTGTAATCCTATCAACATCATCTACATAACGTGTTAGTTTGACCGGGCTTTTTGGGCCTTGGATCGGTTTGGGCTTTCACCTAAAAACTGGGCTTTTCGGGCCATGCTTGGCTTCTATACCTTTTTATAGTTGTCTACTTGTCTTCTTTCTAGTCGAAATCCCTTTATGCGCGACACTATTTTGTTAAGAACGAGAAGTAGTGTGTTTTTGGTCCATTTGGCTCGGTTCTGGTTTATTTATCTTTATATATATGATGGTTGTCTGTTTCAAGTGTTCTTGTATTCACGTAAAATGGTATTGTTCTCAGTTTGTATTCATCCTTATTAATATGTACTGCAAAACGTGGTTCATAAGTATCATACTTGACCGGGTTGGGTTGATCCTGAAATACAGTAAGAGGGAATGGAACTGCTTGAGAGTTGTCTGAAGTTCATAAGTATATTTAATGTTGAAATTGATAAAATTATGTACGTGTTGGAGTTGAATACAATTTTTCTAGAGATTTTGACTTTTGATTTTATTATAGAAAAGTTATTGCATAGTTGTTGGATATGCTTTTACTAACCTCAATTACATTAGTTCATCACAAAAGCTTTTACAATTTTATGCAAAGTATACACGTTTGGTATTGTATTTTACTAATAATAAAACGGTAAGAACCAAGTACTGATTCACGTTGAGAATTTGTAATTCAAGTCCTGATTCCATTTCAGTTATCGTCAATCAAATGCATGATTAAACCTCACTAAGGGGCCGTTTACCTAAACACTTACCTGGTAAGTGCTACTGGTAAAATTTAACACTATCGCTTACTTATCGGGTAAGATTTTAGTTCATCGAAACTGCATCGTATGCAACATTTTACCCGGTAAACACTAACCATAATAAGAGTCTTCGACCACACTTATCGGGAAAGACTCTCGGTCCTTGTGTCTTCGCTCTTATCGAGTAAGATTTTTGGTACTTGTCGTATTCAGATAATATGACTTGTAAGCGTTTACACGGATAAACGTTTAAATTCCATGTTTATTACTTCAATACAATTAATCATAGTTGCAAAATGAAGATTAACAGTTAACTTTTGAACATTTGAAAGAGTTTGGTTTTTAATCCAACCTCATCTATCTTCAACTGCCTTTATCTTCACTTTCAGTAACTTTCACGAACTTTTATATACATTCAACCACTTTCACATGTACAAAATTTGTTAAATTTCCGGTCATGATAATAAAATTATAGGTAAACAAAGGCAGTTGAATGTGCATGAAGCTCTTATCGGAATCCAACCTTACAAACGTGATTTTACGAGAATGAAGTTATTAAAGAAAAAACAACTTATGAGATGACAAAAGTGTAAAGAGTAAATTATGATTTTTGTTGCTATGGTTTGTTAATAATTTCGATTTTCATCCATGTGGTTTAGAAGTTACGATTTCATCCTTATAGTTTGCAATTTATTGTTATTTTTCATCCCTGGACTAATTTCTACCTTTTAAGTACAAGAGATTAAAACAGTAAAGAAGTGTAAATCAAAACAACAATAAATTGTGAATGATAATAACAAAAAATTACAATTCAGAGATAATAAAACCCAAATTTAACCATAAGGGTGGTACCTGATTAGTTTGAGCTTGGCTTCAAAGGTCAAAAGTAGTAGGAGATCTCAGGTTCAAATCCAAGGAAGAATAAAAATCCCCTTGTGGCCATGGAGGTTCAAATGCGGTGACTTCGGGCTATCTGCAAAGCAGGTGGTCGTTCTGGGATTAGTCGGTTCGCATAACAGGTTGGATATCCAAGTTAATAAAAAAAATCCAAATTTCTAACTAAAAATATAAAAATAATGTTTTCTTTTTCTTTTTGAGAGGTCATGGGCCGAGTGCAGCCCAGCCCAGCCCATAAGAGGAGTCCAAATCCAATAAACAAATATGGGTTCATACTTCATAGTTCATATTAAAAGAGACGAATACCCTACTTCTCCTCTTCAGTCGAAAACCCTAATCTCACTGGAGTTGGAGTAGCAGCTAAACAGGTTTCTCTCTCTATCCTCTTTTCTCTATCTAGTAGTTTCTTTGCAGCTTACTGAGATCCGTATATGTGTTGCATCGTGTTTGTTTGTGTTTTGATTTGCTAAGTTTTGTTGATAACGTTGTAGGAGTGAAATGGCCAAGTCGAAGAATCATACGGCGCATAACCAGTCACACAAGGCTCATAGGAACGGCATCAAGAAGCCAAGGAAGCATAGACACACTTCCACCAAGGGGGTAAGTTTTTTTTTCTTTCGATTTGCTTGATTTTATGAGTGGAAGATCCGTGGATCAGTAAGTTAGGGTTGCCGTTGTTGGCCGTTAATAGGTGTTATGTGCAATCGATGGATTTCTAAACGACGCTTTCAGCGAAACCGACATTATGATAGTTTTCTGTAGATAGTTTTTTGTTTTAATCGTGTTATAGTAGTCAAATTACTACTGCTTTGTTGGAATCAAAACTCCATTTTTTTACTTTAAATTATCATACTGTTACTTCCAGATGATAAGTTATATGTTATCCGTTACGTAGTTGTCGATATCTGCTACCCAAAGGAAACATTTATTGCTAAATTGAAGCAACTCATTGAACAGTCTGAATTTGGACACAGTTTATGGGATGTAGCAGTAATGGATTGAGTCAAAGAGAGATTGTGAACCAAGTGAAGTAGTATTTCTGGAAGTTAGTAATTTTAAAACTAAACAAGATTATAAATTTAGGGGCCGTTTACTAAATGCTTAGCAGTTAAGCACTTACCAATGTGCCAAGGACCAAGAAACTCTAACCTGGTAAGCACTTACCGGTAGATGTTGATCAACAATTCATTTTGATGACCAAGAACCTTATATGACAAGGTAGCGAGGGTAATTTCTCTTGCCAGTAAGTGCTTACCTGGTAAGCACGTGGTAAACGGCCTCTTAGTATTTCATTTTTTTCTTTCCTGTGCCTTTTGCTTTCTGTTTCCCTTTTCTCATAGCCTTGAATCATGATTTTGGCTTCCCTTAAATATGGTTATAATGGCCCATAATTAACTTCTAATTGACATTTGCTCTGATCTGCTAATGGGTGAATCATGTTATCCTTTTCTTAAATATGATTAATACCAAACCTAAAGAAGTAGTTGTTACAGATTCAATGGTTTTTGTTCTCTTTTCTATTCGGAGAGTGGCAGTTATGGTGTTATTTGATTGAAAAAATGTTTGTAATGCAGATGGATCCTAAGTTCTTGAGGAACCAGAGGTATGCAAGGAAGCACAACAACCAGAGTGGTGAATCTGCTGCAGAAGAATAGATGTTTTAGGGTTTGGTTTTGATCTTTCTATCTGGATTTTTGCAATCAATTAGAACTCCTATATTCCCATGTGACCTTTGAATCTAGTTAAGATTCTATGACATTGTGGTTCTCATTTTGTGTTTGAGTAAGAAATTATTCCTTGACATCATTTATTGCAATGTTTCAAGATTAAGCAAAGACCTTATTTCATTAAGTAGTTGTTTCATTATGCTATCTATGGTGTAAAAAGACAAAGGGTATGTTTGTTAGCAGTATAATGTTCCTAATGTTTGGTGGTGGCTTAATGATATAAAAAGTTGTTCAATAAGCTTCTAAGAGGGTTTTTTATGTAGGAAGGCAAAATTTTCCAAACTTGCCTTACCCAGTTTAAAAAACGTGTTTTTTTCATCTAAAATAATTCTCAAACAAAAACCTTTTTAATTTACACAGATAGATTAATCTACTTAAAGATTGTTTTTTTGTTAGGATTTATATGGATAGAGTTGTCTGTATGTTAATAGATAAGTTGTGAATAAACAGTGTGAATGTCATAAATGATCATTTTACTCTTGGTCTATATTTTACTTTTATATATTTTAAACAAAAGATCCATACCCCTTACATCACACCAAAACACTACTATCACCATAAAGTTCCTCTTTCCATTCAGTAAACACCACCAGCTTTCTTGAACCTGCTAGGTGGAAGAACACCATCACTCTACCACTAGCAACTCTCCTGTTGAGCTCCACAAAAAGCGACAACCTAGAAGAACAAGATGATGAACAATTGACTGTTTGTAGGAAAATGAAACAAACGAAATTTGGAGGACCTGGTTGGCTGGTTGTTTTTGAGATGATTTTGATGAACGACGAGGATGCTTGGTTCAGAAATGGATGAAGAATGAAGTGTGTGAAAAAGCGGTGGTTTGGAGAAATTTAGTAGCGGCATATCTCGACAAAAGTTGGAGTTGAAGGAAGGTGAGTTGATGTACGGTGGTTTTTCTTCGTCGAAGAGCAAATTCGTGAAGATGAAATCAACATCCTCCTCCGCCTTTCACTACCAGAAACATAAAGAAATCAAGGGGAATCAAAAACCTCCTATGTCGGACATTAAACCTCCTTCGTCAGGACGTGACCTTCATGTTGGAAACACAAATAAATCAAGAACCTGTGATGGATGGTGAGAGGCAAAATCAATGGAGTGTTGAGGGAGGAGTGATGATGGATGGTGAGAGGCAAAATCAATGGAGTGTTGAGGGAGGAGTGATGATGGATTGTTGAGGGAGGAGTGATGATGGATTGTTGAGGGAAGGGTGGTTGGGGGAATTTAATGGCTGAATACAAATAATGCAGGTTTTGTAGCTGAGCAATTTAGCCATGGGCTGACCGAATAAGCCCACACCGAACAATTAGATATGATTGTGCAAATAAGCCATATGGTTTATACAACCCATTAAACCGCAACCAAACAGCCCCTTAGACAGTTGTATCCATATAGGAGTTAATGGGAAACGAACCAAATAACCCTGGAATGTAGTTATATCGCTTTACATTTGGACATATTTCAACATATGAAGGAAATGCCCTTTGCTTGATATTGGGTAGTGGTACTAACCCGATAAGAATAATGTTGTTTACTAACATCCTTTGACCCACAATGTTGTTTATCAAGATTTGTGTTCGTAAATGGCCCTTCTAAGTCAGCAAAAATGTATGTGAATAAAGACATGCAATTTAAATCGTTTTTGCATTTTGGGTGGTAACGTTTCTATCTACTACGTTCGTTGTTGATGTATCTAGTTTTTTACCCATTCATATGTTGTTTGTGGGTTGAGTGGCAAAAAGAGAATGAATAAGCACTCCAATCTCATAAAGACATGGTAACTCTTTTTCCGTTACAAGAGAAACATGCAACATAAAACAAATTTAAAGATGAACTTATTAGTGTCGTGTTTAGTACGCGAGGTGACAAAAAATTGTTGTTTTTAGTTTAACGTGACACTAAATTTTGACATGACATGGACACAAATACCCCTTTTATGTTTCATATCAGATTAAAACTTTAAGATCTTGCATAATTCTTTCATTCGCGTACCTTATTATTGGTCATCAAGTTATGTCCCGTTCTATTATGTTTTCAGCATATGATCAACGGTAAGTTGAGCGTTGCTGGTTCAATTGTTGCTCAAAATAAATGATGACATATGCAAAGAGGGGTAACATGCCTTATGTGAGAATGTGTAAGAAAGAGTTCACATATTCATTTTAAAGACATTTGGATATCAGTTGTATTTCATAATCAAGTAACAGTAAAAAAGAACTCAGAGATCTACGAAAGGAACATAGTTGAGGCTAATCGTATTCTAATGAATATGCGACTTTTTACGTTAATATTTTAACATGGTAGACTGCTTTGTTATACTTTTTGAACAATATTGATTCTTACAATATATGATAGGTAAATGTTCATTGATATTTTGTCTTCCATACAGGATCGAGTACCCTCTTAAATTGGACTTAGGGGTTGTTTGTCAGTTACTAATTGGTTTGATATAGAATAATTAAGAAACTCTCATGATATAGTGCAAAATGAAATATAATTGTTTGGTAATTATTTATAATGAAATAAGGGTGTTGAATGGTTAAGAAAGACTCATGATACAAAACTTTTAGAGGGTTTTATAACCATTAAGAGAGTTTTTTTTGCCAAACAAGATTAATCTCTTAAAAATTTAGAAACTACTTTTTAATGAAACTATTAAGAGCTAGACAAATAACCCCTTACTCGATCTGTTTTGATATGGTAAATCTCACTAAATACCCTTTAACGGTTGACAGTAAATCAATATTTTTGATTAAAAATGTAATTAGACTAAACCTTGAGGTTATTTATGTAAATACCTGCAATTAATTTTACCATTATTATCTTCAGCAAGCAGAGTCGGGGTTCTCACGGAGAACTTTCAAGCTTTTGAGAGAGAAAGAGGCTTTACTGCTATGCCAAATATCGTTTTTAGGGTTTCTTCATAATTGATTTATTAGCGTTAATTGCATGCTTCTGTTGCTCTCCATTCCATTCTTCTCCCTCCTTATCCCTTTCTTGAATTCTTACCGTGAAAACCCTAACTTCGGTCGCAATCCAGCAAGAATTATCTTGGTGTGACCTTTTGGCGAAGTTTGGTTAATAAAGAAGAAAACGGGGGAACTAAGTTGTGATGGGTGCACCGGAGAAGTTGGCTACTTCCAACAACAATTCGATGCAGGTACGTTAGTTGCTTAATCGTTCTTGCGTTATTCTTGATTATGTGTTGACACCATTGTTCTGTTTTGGAGTTATTTTAAGTTCATGTGCTTTCGATCTTTAAGCTGATCACAGTGTGTTTTTTAGATTAATGTAGGCGATATTACACAATCGACATGCTCAACTTAGTTATAGATGATGTGAATAGGTTCTGAGTTAAGGTTTTCCTTAATTGGAAACTGGGGTGGTTAGATTTAAGTTTTAAGGTCAGTATGTTTTTGTAGCTATTTTTCTTGAGATGTAAAATGAGTGGCATTTAATAGGTTTTGAAGTGTAATTTATATTTTAATGTGTATTGGGGATAGGATTCGTGGGCTGATCAATTTATCCCCAAATACAAATGAAAATACAAATTATACTTTGGACCTGTTAAATGGCACTACACTATTTGCAATATCTCAAGAATAATAGTTAGAAAAACACAGAGCTTAGACTTGAAATCTGACATTGCAAAAGATCCCAATTCCTTCGAGGAATAAGAAGAAAGAATAATAGAAACTAAACTCTGGTTTCAAGTGCAAATTGACTACCTCCCTGGGTTCCAATTAACGAAAAACTTAACTAGTCCACGGAGGATGAATTCACATCATCTATATCTAAGTTGACATAGCAACTTATATCAAATCATCTACATTTCTCCAAATGAAGTTGGGCTGCATTAATCTATTTGTTCTGAATGCTAGAGTTAAAATTTTCTTTTATGAGGGTTGTCTTTCGTTAGGTCCTTTTGTGCAATTCAGTCGCATGTTTTCTTATCAAGACCAAGGTGCCAATTTATGGTTGATGGGTTTGGTTTTGTATCATTCTCATTATTTACCAAGATTCTGTTTCTATTTGGTTTATGTGCACTTTAACTAATTGTACAAGAGGTCAAGTGTAAACAATGGTTATAAACTCAGCGGTGCTATGTGTCTGTTTGGTAGGAGAAGTGCTAGAGGTAGAAGCAGCAAGCAACATGCTTTGTTGTAAAGTACATAAGAAGGTGAAACAGTGTAATTTAGGCAAGTAATCAAGAATATGCGCATCAATCCCAAAGTGGTATGCATCGTCTAAGCAGGCATGTGCTAATATGTGCCTATTTTGTGAATCCTCCCCTTCTATTTATGCTAAATTTCATACTGCATTTGAGTCTGGTGTTGGCTTTAAGTAGCTTACCTAGCTTGATCTTAGAAGTTAGCCAAACTAGTATGAATAGTGTCAGCCTCCATTATATTTTTTTAATTCTTAATAATGTTATTGACCTGTTATTCCTGATTGCTTTGTTACTTAATTGATCAACTAGTTTGAGATAGATGTTGTTTTGCTTTTATTGTTATTTCTTTAGATTTGTGTCCTGTTCTTATCAATAATATAAAATGTATTTGACATGGCTTCATCCTGACTGTTAAATTTTATAAATGATAGCGTGTCAAGGTATATCGACTCAATGACGATGGAAAATGGGATGATCAAGGGACTGGTCATGTCACTGTTGACTATTTGGAGGTCCACATCTTTATCATATGGCTTTTGTAAAAGAATTATATTGTGAAATACTCATGATACTTTGTAACTGGTGAGGGCTAGTTAGACATTCTTTGATTCTCAATCTCAATCTGTATAACAGAGGTCGTCTGAAGAGTTGAGCTTGTTCGTCATTGATGAAGAAGACAATGAAACACTGCTTGTGCACCGTATTAGCTCCGACGATATATATCGGAAGCAAGAAGGTATTAATTTCATTATGTATTCTATTTTCTCATGATTCCTTTATTGTCTTGTCCCTGGTTATACACTGTTCACCTAACGTGGCTCTTGTATTTGTTAGCCAATACGTTTAATTGTTTTATAGTTCTCTTTTTGTGATTATCTTCATTTGTTATTCAGATACAATAATTTCATGGAGGGATTCAGAGTATTCAAGTGACCTAGCTCTTAGCTTTCAAGAGACTACAGGGTGTTCGTACATATGGTACCCAGTAAATATATGTCATGTATTTCTTTTCCTTGCAAGTACTTTTATTATGCATATGGTAAGTGTATTATTTACATTATATTTTTCCAGGGACCATATTTGCAATATCCAGCGCAATCTGCATTTTGATACTCTTCGCAGTAAGCATTTGTGGTTTTATTTTATATGTATTGTAGATATCATCTTCATCATTGATTGGTTTAGCAAGTGTGATTTTTTCTATCTTTATTCTTCCTTTAATTTTTGTTCAGTTTTTCTATTATTGCTCCATGTGAAATTGGTTGTCTTTAATATTTATCTTCGGATATTCCTATCTTCTGACAGCTTGCTTATTCGTAGCAAATGTTTAGCCTTCATTTGTATTCAATCCTTGCACCTATTGCTGCGCCTCATCAATGTTATTTATAACAAAAATCAACTGTGGAACTTCTGAACACATGACCTTAGTTTTTAAGTGCTCTTATTGTCGCCATGAAATTCAAGATCAGCCTGTTTGCCAGGGTACTATTGTTATCTCGTTATTGTTGTTCCCTAGCACCACAACACTGGTCTGAATGGAAACCAGCTGCCAGCTAAGATCAACATTAATCGTAAGTATAATTGTAAATGTTTGTCTATAACAAGAGAACAACAAAGAAAAGAATCAAATATCTAAAGTGATTGGTGCAATTTGAAACCAAAACGAAAACCATTTGTAGATAAATGATTTCAGAACCTTTTAGATTTTTTTCCTGTATGTATATCGATTCTATTTCTCTGGGAGACACTGTGATCAGCATTTTTCAGTCTCCAATCATCAATATACTTTGAAATTGGTTCTTGTTTGTTTATTTTCTTATTTAAGCCGTTCCAAATTACCATTAGAAGCTATTAGGCAGGTGGAACTGGCAGCACCACCTTTAAAGTTGATTTGTTGTGTTCAAAGTATGCCTGTTTTTTCTAGGGACATGCTTGCTTTCTCTATATTGCGGTTACCTTCTGTTAGAGAGTTCTCATCTAATTTCTTTTTTTCTGATATTCAAGGTGTAGAATCTAATTTTGGGTTTTTGGTAAGAATTATATCTATATGGGAGAAAACTTGGTATTCAAAAGATTTAATCATGTTAATTCTCAATAAAATCCTATTCATCTCATATTTATTCTATGCTTGCCAAAAGGTCAATGCTGGAATAAGCAACTCCCTAATTTTTTTTCTCAAAGTTGATTTCTCTATGCTAACTTGATATTTTTTTGCTTGCATTGTTCAAAGATCATCTTGAATCGATGATTGCGGCCTTCATGATGGCATGTAAGCTGATTTTGTACATGCTATTTCTGCAGATGAGACATCATATCATGGGGCTAACAATGAGTTGAGGGAGTTGCCGGCAGTAGAGCTATCAACACTTCCTTCAATACTTAAGGTTCAGACATAAAATGCAAGTCTGTTTGTGTGTCAGTATTTTCAAATCATGTCTGTTCTAGGGGCGAGATACTTTTAGCACATATTTCCATTGATATTTTACTTTTTTAATTTTTTTTTATAACTTGGTGTTTTTCCTATATTTTTTAGACCTGGTGTTCAATGATTTTGGTTTTGCAGGTTGTGGTTGACAGTAGTGTTACGGATCAGTTGTGTGTAACAGAGCTCATACTCCATGATGTATGTTACTTCTATTCTCCTTCAAATTAATAGGTCTAAGAAGATATACATGTCTACTGTTACTGTGGGAATTTTGTAGCCCTCGTGACACCGGTGTAATACATAAAAATATAATGATGTCTATATATACTTTGATATATACTATATCCTTCCGTTAGATTATAAAAGTAAATGCACCAATAAGTTAGTGTCTAAACCCAAATGTTCCATGCTATCACATTAAAGGTCGTATTCCATCAACAATCAAAGCCGAACTTAAGATCTTCATAGAAGGATTGCAGCAAGGAAGAACATTATCATAGTAGTGTAGTACATAATACTCCCTCTGCACCCATATGAACTTCCCTCCTTCCCTTGATGGAATGTAAGGTTTTCTAAATAAGTACTCTTTTGTATGCTGTATTATTAAGAGAAGAATGCTACAAAGATGCTTGATACAACTTTATTTTACTAATTTTATGGTTTGTGCTTGGCAATTATTTAGAATCTTTGTAGCTTGTAAGAGTGATTGAACTCACAAAGTTTCTTGAATCTATAATGTGAACAGCAAATCTTTTTCCGGAAGTTGATGGATTTGTTTAGAGCATGCGAAGATTTGGAAAACAAGGATGGCCTTCATATGATATACAAAATTGTCAAAGGGATCAGTTAATACCCGAACTTTCCTAGTTATCATTACTTTTCAAGAACTAGTTTCATATATGGTCTTTGAAAACTGATGACTTTGTATGTTGCTTTTTTTTCAGTTCTACTCAACAGTCCTCAGATCTTTGAGAAAATATTTGGTGATGAATTAATTATGGATGTTATTGGATGTCTCGAATGTAAGTTGTTTTGACGCCACTTTTGAGCTGATCCTTTGCCTATACTGCAAGAAATTTTTTTCTTACCCTTTTAGCTCTTTTAGCCTCTACATGCACACATAATAGACATTTGCTCCTGGCATCTTGAATCAGTTTACGGAGTTTGTGCGCAGCACACAGCTTTACCAGACTGCTGGACCAACATCAGTTGTATTCAGTTTGTCTTATTCTTTTTTTCGTCTTTTCAAAAAGGCATCATAGCTCACTTAGGTGGGGTTTGGCTCATAGAATATTTTTGGACATAAAGGTAATTGTCAAAGGAATTGGAGCATGATTGATGTGGGATGGAATTGGATCTGGTTTTAATTCCATTTCTTTGAACTTTCTATTTGGTTCCGAGAATGTAGCTTTGGAATTGGAATGCAAATAATAGTGATATTAATAATAATCCATGGGTATTTATGTCTTTTAACAAAATTGAGAGGGACTGGAATTGAATTCCATCATATTTGACAAGGAATGACAAATTCCCTCACCAGGTGGCATTTTCTAATTTCAGCGGAATCATGATCACCCTGTTTTCTGTTGGTCTGCAGATGACTTGGAGACACCTCACATCCATCATCGCAACTTCCTTAAAGAACATGTTGTCTTCAAGGAGGTATGTATATTCTTACCTTGTTTGTATCTTGCATATTTGGTATTGACCCTTGGTTAAGTATGAAAAGAAATGTTCAACTTTGTAGTTAAATTTTTAATTATGTTCTTTGAATCATCTAATGATCTATTTTATAAATTTAACGTTCATTTATGTAGGCCATACCAATTAAGGATCCCCTAGCCTTGTCAAAGATACATCAGACGTACAGAATCGGTTATCTGAAGGTTAGAACATTACTTGCTCGGCTCGATTGGCTGCTACTATTGTCATGGAATTCTCATGTATGTTACTGCTTTTAGGATGTTGTATTACCTAGGGTATTGGATGAGGCTACAATTGCAAGCCTTAATTCTATGATTCACTCAAATAATGGAATGGTGAGAAAATTGCATCTCGCTATTCATATTTAACTCTCGATTATTATTCTATATCTAACACGCCTTTCCTGGGCAGGTTGTCACTTTATTAAAAGATGATAGCACCTTTATTAAGGAGTTGTTTGCAAGATTAAAATCCCCTAACACGTCTCCTGATTCCAAGAGAAATTTGGTAAATGATTCATTCTATTATTGAAGTATTCTAAAGCAAATGCATTTCTATTATTTTTGATAAATATATATGCATGTCAATGTGTAGGTATTTTTTTTGCAAGAGTTTTGTAGCCTAAGCAAGAGCTTGCAGATGGTCCAGCAACTCCGGCTATTCAGGTATGGAAGTTGATATTGCTTCAATCTTGACAGCATGTACGAATCTTGAATTTCTAATGAGGGGATGGGTTTTTTAATCATTGTAGAGATCTAGTGAATGAAGGCATATATGGTGTGATTACAGATATTTTGCAGAGTGAAGATAAGAAGCTTGTTCTGACTGGGTAATCAATTTGTATCTCAATTTGTTTAATTCGTTTCAAGTGGCACATGGATTAATACTTGGTAGACGAATCTTATGGATGCAGGACAGACATCCTCATTTTTTCCGTGAACCAGGATCAAACCATGTTGCGTTCTTATGTTAATCGGCAGGAAGGTGGTGCATTACTTGGACTTCTGGTATGTAAAGCGTTACGTCTATGGTAGTTTGATTGTTATTATCTTGACTCTGTTATTGTCCGTTATCTGATGAGCGAGAATGAAATCATGTTGTGGATGGCTAGTTTAAATAGTATTGCAGATGTGAACTTTTTCAGAAGTATTTGATCACAATGATGAAGAACATTTGTTTCTGGGTTCTTTGTACATGCAATTTAAACCCATACCGTAATGAATTTTGGTGAATAATGTGAATACACCTTATGGATTTTGGGGATGATATTAATTGCCGGTTCCTTGAAATAATAATATGAGTAACGCTTATTAGAAGAAAACTTATGCAAACTTACACACACCAATCTGACTTATGCAAACTTTCATGAGCTTCCATAAGCATTACTGAACAAAGTAACCGCTAAGTAAATCAAACTCAAACACAAAACTTAAGGTTGGCATGTACATTTTCTAAAATGTAGTCTTGCTGCTGTTTTAATGCCTTTTGTTGGAAAGACTTGGTTAAGGGATCAACAGAAGGCATAAAGTCATTAGTAAGACTACATTTTAGAAAATGTATATGCGGACCTTAAGTTTTGTGTTTGAGTTTGATTTACTTAGCTTCACTTTGTTCAGTAATGCTCATGGAAGCTCATGGAAGTCTGCATAAGTCGATTGGTGTGAGTGGAAGTCCGCATAAGTTTTATTCTAATAACTGTTGCTCAAATTATTATTGTACTATCTTTGGGACCTGGAAAACGGAACTGAAAAAAATGAAATGAACCTAGCTGAATTGATGTTTAATGATTGTGTAACTTTGTGGGTGAGGAGTGTGCTTGAGTATTTACCATATATGGATATAATATGCTTAATTTTTTTTTGTCTGTGACTGAGCCTAATATAGGTATATTGAGAAGATGACATGGTGGTAGGTTTGTTACAGGTGAAAGGGATGCTTACAGATTTTGGGGATGATATGCATTGCCAGTTCCTCGAAATAATTCGAAGTCTCCTGGATTCTTTTTCTTCTGGAGGACAGGTTAGACTACTATAACTATTTGTCATGATGGTTGAGAAGGTTTTTGTTTAGAGGAGTTTTCCATAGATGGAATGAGCGTGTTTTTAAGTTGGGAGGGACAAATTTGGAAAAAAAACATGGCTTTCTATATAAAGTTCACTCCTAGAAGCTAACTGAATAAGTTGTGAGTCCCATTAAGCTCATTAAGTTGCTAACAAACAGGCCCTAATGTGCTTGATTTGAAGTTGCTAGAGATCTATTAAGATCGAAGTTTTCACTTGGTTGCTAGGTGTCTAAATGGACACATGGTTATAACTACCATTTTTTGTGGTTTATAATGCCAAACTCACCAAGAATTCTATGTTTTGAATGTCGACGAGCTCTAGTGTAGATCTGTTGTTCAAAGATCAAGCGCATGACATCTCACACAAGTTTCACTAGTAAATAGTGAATGCATCTATACCTGTTGATCGTGATTCAATTCATTTGAAATCTGGTTTATCTACTTCTACCCATCTATAATTCAAAATCTCATCTGTTGTCGTCCCACAATAATCAAGATCAGATCCTGATTCAGTTCACTGCTTTCTTTTGCAGAAAAAGGTAAAAGTGGGGTACATATTGGACAAACTTATGAGCAATGCTTTATGTGTGACGATGTAAAAATTGTCGTAAAGATTGCCTTATAAGAGTCCTCTATTTGTGACAGTATAACAATTATTGTAAATACTGCTTTATGTGGGTCGCCTTATGTGTGGTGGACGGTGGTATGACTATTATCATAAGATTAGTCATTTGTATAAACGTCCAAAATTTCCCCCATTCTTGAGTGAATTCTGTTTCTTTTGATTGTGGTTGTTTTAAATGGTTTGCATTTCATGCGTGCTTGGAGTATAAAAGTTCGGCTGCATTCTTGTTGCAAAGGATGGGTGCGTGATATGTGAACACTTCTATTTTACAGTTTAAAATGGAGGCATAAAGGGTTGGTTTGTGCATTAATAATTGTCTAAAAACAAAGCAACAAAAAACAGGTTATCTTCATACATCTTCAATAACAAATTTAGTCTAACAAATCTGAAGGTTGACATGGTGTCTGTTCTAATTTATTATATTTTGATTCTTTTGACGAAATAGGTGGCAGTTTCTGACTTTCTGCAACGCTTAATTTGTTTCTTGAGTTGAGTTCAACCCACTTTTGATGTGATTTTGTTGCAGAGAGATGCCATTGTTGAAATTTTCTATGAGAGGCACTTGGATCAACTAATCAATGTTATAATGTCATCATGCCCTCCAAATGATGCTGCCATGGCTGGTCATACATCCAAGAATTCGAATGGAAATCATGGGATTCAAACCAATACAAAGCCTGAAATACTTCTGAACATATGTGATCTCCTATGCTTCTGCGTTCTGCACCATCCTTATAGAATAAAGTACTCAAGTAATCCCTCTATTGTAATTTAGACTGAACTAGTCCATTTGGAATGTATAGAAATGCAAATTTTCTGTCTGGTTTGCAGGTGCAACTTCTTGCTTAATGGTGTAGTAGATAAAGTTCTATATCTAACTCGAAGAAAGGAAAAGTATCTTGTAGTTGCAGCTGTTCGTTTCGTTCGAACTCTAATCTCACATAACGTAAGTACAAATTTTCCGGTTTTGAAATTTTATTAACTAATAAGCCGTAACAGGTATATAGTTTTTTATTCCGAATGAAGGCCCAATAAATGGAAGCATTGGAATATATTTACATAATCTGTTCTTTGTTTTTGGGTTTATTGGGTATGTAAGTTTTTTGGCACTTGTCTATGGGGCTGTTTGGTTGGTTTTCCATCAAGTTCTGTATGGACTAAGTTGTCTGTGTGTGGATTAATCTGTCTATATAGATTGGGAAGGCTTTCTTTTGGGAGGGTTTTTTCATAGATGGAAGGAGCGTGTCTTTAATTGGGAGGGACAACTTTGGAAAGATCTTGGCTTTCTGCATAAAGCTCCCCCCGAAAGCTTACTGAATAAGCCATTTTTTTTCTATCATCAAGCCACTACCAAAAGTCATGTATAGCTGACAGAATAAGCTGTGAGTCCCATTAAGCTCATTAAGCTGCTAACAAACAGGCTCTAAGGTGATCTTTGTTGATGTTTTACAGGATGAACATCTTATGAGTTATATTGGAAAGAACAACGTATTTAGACCCATTATTGATGCTTTTATCCGTAATGGAAGTCGCTATAATTTGTTGAACTCTGCCATTTTGGAGCTCTTTGAGCATATCCGCAAGGTATTTTTTTTCATGGATGTTTTATGTTATGGCGTATGCACTGTAGCATGTGGTTTGATGACAAAGTGTTATTCATGTAGGACAATTTGAAGATACTGCTGAAGTATTTGGTTGAAACCTTTTGGGATCAGTTGGTCAAATTTGACAGTTTGCCTTCCATTCAATCTCTCAAAGTTAGATATGATCAGGTTCTTTTCTGTATGCCCATATAAACTTTGAACCATTCTTTTGCATTTTAGAAGTTTGTTGTGATATAAAGCTGGTCTGCAGGCCCAGGAGCATGCATCAAACCGAAATGACCCGGGTCCCCTCGACACCAGAAGACGTGTAGACGAGCGTGCTTTGGAGAAGGAAGAGGAGGATTATTTCAACGGGGATAGGTATCCTTGTTGTTACATTATCTTAATGTTTAGTATCTGGATGCCTTATTTGGCTAGCTTCTAAGGAATTGGTATGTTAGTAGTGATGAAGAAGATTCCACATCTGCATTGAGGCCTCGTTCGACAAGGATACGTCCACAACCCGGTTTATCCAATGGATCTGATGCAAGCTGCCCATCAACAAGGTATGTAATTTCCTTTAATTTGACGCTTCTAGTTTCTATCAAGCTTTTGAGGTTGTTGGAAGAAAATGTTCCCTGCTCACGTATTGAACTTCCAATATGGGTCATTTGATAACATTTTTGGTTTTCTGTTCATGTTTATTTAAAAAATTGCTTTGTAGGATACCTAGATTGTCTAAGTGTCCTAATAGAATACTAAACTTAGATTTATAGGACCAAATATAAAGCGTCCAATCTAAAAGCGTTACAATAGGTTTATAGGACGTTTTTGGGCGTTTTAACTTGTTTTTTAGGATGCTTTTAGGCGTTTTAACAAGTTCTTTTAGGAGGCTTTTAAAAATAAAGTGTCCTATTAGCTATTTTTATACTTTTGAGAAGTGTTCTATAAACCCACCTTTTTATAAGACACTTTTTTTTCAAATAATGTCTTATAAAATAGTTAATACGACACTTTATTCTATAAGCGTCCTAAAAACTTGTTAAAACACCTATAAGCGTCCTATAAACCTATTGTAACACTTTTAGATAGGACGCTTTTTGGTTTGGTTTATGAACTTAAGTCCTATAAGGTATTTTTTGAGAGACGCTTCTACATTTTAGGTATCCTATAGAATTAATTTTATAGTAGTGTGTAACCCTGCTGCGAAACTGTGTCACTGACCTTGTATGCTTTTTGGAAATCCAAATTTGGTTTTGTAGAAGTTTGTAAATGCTAGTAAGAATTAAAGATTTTGATGGTTTCATAATTTCATTAAACTGAATTATGTAAGGAATACATGATGACTTTAATGAGGTTGAGGTTTCAGATCTCCATAAAACTCAATTTTTATTCCTTCCATTCCAAAATAAATGCAACATATCTAAAATCATAAGACGTTTACATTATAAAATTTTTAAACCTAATGCAGATACGTGTTGTACACTGTATGTTGTTGATCCATGTTTTCTTTGTCCAAAAGGGCTGGTGGCTTAGTTGATTATGAAGATGATGAGGATGACGAAGACTACAAACCACCACCAAGGAAACAGTCGGAAAAACCTGAAGATGATGAAGGAACTTTAGAACTTAGATTGAAAAGAAAACTTTTGGGTGCAAAGGAAGAACCTGATCTGGTAAAGAAGCGTCGGTTAGGAGGGAAAAGCCCCAAGTCAAAAGAAATTGTATTGGCCACATTATGTTCAACTCTAAGCCAGGCAGTATTACCTGCAAAATCAGTGGCTGGAACAAATGACACGAATGAAATCCGTCTTGAAGAGAAAGGATCTGCAAGCCAATCTGAGAATAGTAATGTGGAAAACGGACCAGAAAAAGGAGTCACAGGCCAATAGACAGCCATTTGGATAGTTTTGCATACTTATCCGCATAGGAAACAGCTACCCAGGTATACCAAATGGTTCTTGATTCTCGAGTTATAATATGCATGCGGGCATGTGTAAATCTGTCCCGTGTGGTAGCTGACAACTTTCTTCAACAAAGAGATGAATTGCAGAAAAATGAGAACAATTCCTAACGAGATTCTTGAAAGCATGAATCCATCTTCCCCGGGTCAGTTACTTATTCTTGATGCTTTCAGCCCATGTACAAACAAACCCTCTGTTAATGTTGAACTTCTTACCTCCAAATTTTGCGTAGCTTTTATCAACTATCCTTTTTTCGTTGCAATGGGTTCCKTTTTAGCAATGTGAATTGTTATTGGGCATGTTTAGTTATTACCCATTTGGTTTGCAACTTGTTTTGTGGTGGGTTTGTGTGTAAAAAGGTGGAAAGGTTATGAATATAGGTAAAAAGATGACACAGGGTCGCCCGTTTGGAAGATGTAGTTTAAGAAAGGTGTAGTATATGTTGTACATTGCGGTTTCGAAAGGAAAGTGAAAGAAATATGAGTTAGATATGATTCATAAATTTTTGGTGTTTGTTTTGGCTATCCTTTACTAGGATGGGATGGTGAAGCTAGTTTAGCAGATTGAGATTTGTTCATTCTATTGTTCGGTTATTGGAAATCTATGAATTTGAAGAATTTTTGGGTTGTGTGTTGTTCAATTTATGGTTTTGGATTGGCTAATTAAACAACACCACCAACTAGTTTCCATTCTGTAGCAGGAAAGGCCCGTATACATTATACCATCTCCAGGTGTTAATCGGTTGAGATCTAACGGATTTAGGTGGATCCGATCCGATCCGATCATCCATTGGTTGGATTTTCTCATCCGATTAACATTGGACATCCGATCCAAGTCCAGTGGATGATTGGATCGAGTCGGTTCCATCCATTGGATGTGACCATGTATGCATTGGATCTGATTTGATTCATACAATTCTCAGATTCCATACTCAACTAATTATTTATATATTTTCTCAAGTCATTAAAAAACAATGTAAATAAATATCAATTAAAAAACAAAATCGTAAAATATTAATAATTATATATAGTTAATAATTGAAGGTTATTGGATGGTCATTGTATTGGATCGATTTGGTTTTATTGGATGTTGAACTGCTATCCAAGAATCGACCGATTCGATTTGGAAGTTGAAATTTTGGATCTAATACAATTACAATTAGATATCCGATGATGATCATTCGGTTTTAATTGGGTCGAATGACTTTATGCAAACCCCTATAAATAATAGGAGCAAACTATGGTTTTGGTCTTATGGTTCAAGCATAAGGAACGGAGATAACTATGAATTGTAAATCAATCTATGAGGATGAATGATGTAATTTTGAGTAAGTAGAGGGGTAAAAATAGTAAATCACAATAAACCATAAGGACGAAAACTGTAGTTTCCTTGACTAAGTAGGCAATCTTTCCTGATTTAGTAAAAAATTTACTGGATTTATTATTATTTTAATTTCTGTTATTTATTAATAATTACAGTTTTGAAAAGCACACAATATGCCTACCCATTGCTTTGTTCGTGAAGTTTCCACCCATTTCACATATAAAAAATATTTTCTATTTAGGTTAACTTCTTTTATAAAGTAACTTTTCTAAGAGATCATCTTTTAATATTTTACTTTTTATTTTTTAAAAAAATATATAAACAAATTTAAGGATTCAAGATTTTTGTCGAACGGATGTACCTTTAAGATAATCAAATTCAAAGGTCTGTAAAGTTGCCGTTATCTTTTTAGCCGAATTTCATCATTTCGATGGAGTTTTTGATTGATTACGAGAGATTTTTTTTGGTTTTTTAGAGATATTTTTTTCGGTTTTTTAATTGATGTTTCTTATATTTTCTAATATCTTATAACGTTTCTTAAAAATTTAATGAGTGCACCTTTCATACCTTGAAAAAACCCTACTTATGAAAATAAGTTGAACGGGTATATAAAAGCCCGCTTAGAGATACATAGGTTCGTACATGATCATATGATGTAAATCAATGGATGGTGATTTTGAAACTTTTTATTAATCTTTTTAAAAACCTGCTAAATATCAAAAGAACTATTTATCTGTAACTTTATATTTTTAAAAACATCGTTAAAAATGTATATTATTTGATTAATTTGTTTTTTTAGGATATGATTGTTATAAAGTATTTTTAATCTTATCCATTTCAAAACCCAACAAATCTTTTCATTAAAGTCTCGTTTTGCATACGCATAAAGGACTTGTAGTCACAATACTTGTCTTCCTCCTAGAAATTAGTTCATTTACAAAATATATATATATATATATATATATATATAAAGTTTATATCACTGTATCAGGTTAATAAACTGTTTGACAGTTGTTGAATGGTTTAGTATAAAATGATTAAAAGTCTCTTATAATATAGTACAAATTGAAACATAATTCTTTAATAATTGTTCAGAATGAAGTTAAAACACTAAAAGATTAAATGAGGACCAAGGTACAAAATCATTCGACCTCGATAACACCTGTATGCCCACTTCCTTGCATACAAGGGGGTGATGACCCATGGCACAAATTGAAGTAGTTTGTTTTGGTTGGTTAATATAATTTAAAGCGAGTAATAAATTTGGTCCTTATAGTTTAGGGGTTATTACAAAATGATCGGTAAACTTTTTTTTGACATTTCTTAAACTTTTTTATTTTCTTAAAAATTCTTGGGGTTTGCATTTTTGTTGGATTTGATCATTTTCTCTAACGGTCGTCCACTTGCTCCGTTAATTATGAGGGCAAATTTGTGATTTGTTGTTTCCATCACTTTAACGTTTTTTTTTGTTACTATGAATCTTTTGATTTTCCAATTTCTCTGCAACAAAGATCCATGGATTGATCTTGTTGTTGCAATGAAGATCAAGGGTCGAAGTGGGTTTTCAACGAATCTGATCCATTACAGTGGCTATCGATCCCAACGATTTTTTCTGGGGTTTCTTGTGATTCTGTCTGAAGCGTAACTGTCGATGGCAGAGTAATCATACAACTCTGCTACATCTCTATCTTTTTCTCCCAACATAAAATTCATTTGTTTCTTGTGTTCTTGAATCCTATCCGTAGACCGTCACCGCCGAATCCAATTGTTTTTCTGAGTTTTTTTTGTGGATCTATTGTTTTCTTTTGCTCACGATTTAAGGTTTGATAACTAGTTATTGATTTTTGATAAGTTTTTGATTTATAGTTTGATTCAGATCGTATAAATTTGTTCTTGAAACTGTATGAACTTAGTCTTGATATTCTTTATTCTTGAAAGGAACAAGATGAACATCAAACGAAAGAAAAATAAAAAAAAAAGAAAATTGAAAAAAAAAAGAGTGATACGTATTAACGGATAAAGTGAACAGTCCTTAGGGCAAAATGACCAAATCCAACAAAAGGTGCAAATCCCTGGTGTTTATAGGTAATAAATTAAGTTCGGGGGCCAATTTCATAACAAGCCCTAAACTTTAAGGACCACATCCATAATAGACTATATAGTTTAAATTTCTTGGTTAGAAATAAAATTGAACTACTTGATAAATTAATGAATTATAATATAAGATAAATTAATTTAGAACCCATAGTTTAGGGTTTTAATTAGGGATTATACCAAAAACTTATCGGGTAAATCATAAGGGTGGTGTCTGATTGGTTTGAGCTTGACTCCAAAGGTCAAAAGTATCAGGAGGTCCCAAGTTCAAATCCAAGGAGAAATAAAAATCCTCTTGTGGCCACGGAGATTCAAATGCGGTGACTCCGAACTATTTACAAAGCAGGTGGTCGTTCCGAGATTAGTCGGCTCACATAGCGGGTTGGATATCCAGGTTAATAAAAAAACAAAAACTTATCAGGTATCACTTATTTTATCGGATCAAAATAACAAACACTGATAATTTTATCCGCTAGTTATAGTATTAATCTGATATCTTATGTCATAAGTGAAAGAAAAAACTCTTGTCTGGTTAGCGTATATCCGGTAAGAGACACTTATAAACAATTTATTTTGATGACAAAAAATGTTATGCAAAAATATATGCAAGGATTGTAATTCTCATCAGTAAGCGTTTAAGAATCAACCCTTTGGTTTGCTATTTCAGTCCGAAATAAGTTCCTCTAACTAATCCTCATAGCAATAGATAAAGACGACTTAATGATGTTGAGCTAGAAAATTAAGTCAATTTAATTGTGATTTTTTTTTTTGAAAAGCTTAAATATCTCGTATAACTTGATTGTTTTTATTCAAAATAAAGCTGAATAAATTGCCATGACGTGATACGAAATAAATGAAAATAGGTTTTTCATAAAAACCGTAAATTAAAAAATAGGCAAACTTACGGTATAGGATAACATTAATGCAAGAAGACATGACTGGTGGGACAGACATCGAAATAGCTGGAATGAAAATGAAGAAGTGAGGGACAAGATTGTAAATTACCTTGTACAATCATTTCACTCGTCTTCCTCATCTTACTGAAATTACATGTCTTGTTCAGTTTTATCTGTGCTTTTATGTATATCAAATGTATAATCAATTGATGATTTTTTATTAAAAGATCAACTGATTGTCTAAATACGTGTATTTTTATATTTTGTATTTACAAAATTAATTGACAATAAGCTCATATTAATTATAAAGTAGCAAATTTGGATTCTTGGAGTTGTTGATGATGTCGTAGTATTGATATTTGGATTTTAATAATCATATGGTTTTGATAGTGACTAACATCAATACCTCTTTTAATTCTTAATTAATACGTGACAACTCGTTACTTATTTGCATTCTGTTTGAATATGTTTTCTTTAATAAAACTATTAATTAATTGCCCACGACATCAACATATTCATTAAATTATATTAAAAACCAGTACGAATTAATAAATATGATAATAAATAACAATCGTCTGCTTTGTGGGTAGTTCAGAGTCATCGTATCTGAATTTCCGTGACTATAAGAGAATTTTTATTCCTCATTGGATTTGAACCTGGAACCTCTAGACGCTTTTGACCTTTAAAGCTCAAACTCAAAAGCAATCAAGCACCATCCTTATGGTTTCCATCGTTGCTTAGATGTCGAAGTTCATGAATTTAGCTCCATCATGTCATTTTCATCCCTCCGAAATAATCACACCTATAAATGTCATTATATATATATATATATTTTATATGTATCTCTACGTATTTAATAAATATGTAAGTATTTATGTATAAAAATTAAAGGTGTTCACAGGTTTAAATTCAATGGATTTGGAAGGCGTTTATACTATATACGATACAATTATCAATTGGATATTATATTTTAACAACTTGTCCAATCAATTGTTTTGATAAACGAATCAAATATGATTCATTGGATTTCATCGAATATTACTACCGATTATTTATTGCAACAAATTGTATCAATTAATTACAATTCAATATTAAACTTTGGTTGTTCAGTTATAATCAGGTCAGATAACTTACGCTATACACCTAGTAAAACTAATTGAACTAAGATATGATTTTTAAAAAAAATTCATTAATTGTTTAACACACACACACATATATATATAGACTTGAGATCATGTGGGACCAGTATGTTTTTGTGAGAACCGTGAGACCACTTTTTTACACTTAAAGCTTCACAGCAAAACACTGTGAAGGTAACCTTTATATTTTTTTGCTGTAAAGGTTTGGCTTCTTTTTTCCTTCACAACGTTTTACTGTGAAGTTTCAAATATAAAAATATTATCTCACGTGTCTTATGAAAAACAGCCGGATCTCACGTCAACCCAATCTTATATATATATATATATATATATATATGGTATATTTTTTTTACAATCTTGTGTATTTATACAACCCTTACAACCCAATTAATTGAGATATTTATAGAAATGATGGAAGTTCATTTATTATGATTTGAATATTTATGGAATATGAATAGATTTCTTTAATTATGATTAATACTTTATATTAGGAAACGATCAAAACTTCTAAGAAATCACATATTCATCAAGTAAAATGGACGGTTGAGATTGATCGTTGTATTGGTTGCACAAATGTCAAGGGTTGTATAATAACCAACCTCATATATAGGGTATATATATATATATATATATATATATATATATTTCAAATGCAACCATGTCCATTTGTACAATCAATGCAACCCAATTAATTGAGATATTTTTAGAAATGATGAGAGTTTAATTATTATGATTTGAATATTTATGGAAGATGAATATGGTTCATTAATTATGATCAATACTTTTTATTAATAAACAATCAAAACTTCTATGAAATCACATATTCATCAAATTAAATGGACGGTTGAGATTGAGTTATATTGATTGTACAAATGTAAAAGGGTTGTATAATAACCAACTTTTATATATATATATATATATATATATATATATATAGATGATGGAGAAAATGATTGTTAAAAGTTCAACCTTATCCAAATTCCAAAAGGAAGCTATCAAATTACTCACGTTTCTTTCAGAAAAAAAAAGTCTTTATTCATGCACACAAGACTTTTTATTTAGGTCAGAATATTTGTCCTCCTCCTTGTACTATTTCTATAAATGTTTACCCTCCTCCAAGATCATCTACACACACACATTCTCTCTCTAGATCTCTCTCTCTCTCTCACACACACAAACACACACAAGTCCATTATATATGATGCTATATATGTAATGTTCAGACAAGAACAAAACACATCACAAAATTCCCAAGTGATATGATTTTTGCCACAATTTTTAGTAAGATTAGGCTTGTTCAATCATTCTCCGTCGTCTTTCTCCATTGGTTCTATTCACTTTCTTGAATTTTCTTCTTTCTTATTCGTATATATACATATAAACAATCGTTTGTCGATTCGAAGCATGTCATCAAAAGGTCATCTGATGGTGAATGATGAGAACAAGAAGATGAAGAGAATGATCTCAAATCGAGAATCGGCAAGGAGGTCCAGAATGAAGAAAGAAAAACACATGAAGGATCTCAACGACCAAATCTTCTATTTCTCGAAAAAGAAACAGGAAATGGTTCTAAACATCGAACGAATCACAACGGGACACGCTGCAACGGAGATGGACAACATGGTATTGCGATCACAAAAGCAAGAGTTGGAGAAGAGATTGGAGTACGCAAAGAGCGTTTGCAGTCGCTACGGGGATGTCGTTCAAGAACCATGGGTGAGGCCATGGGAGCCTTCCAACTCCATGCGTGTTATGTCATCTGCTGGATTTTCCAACTTTTGATTCAGCCACTTGGTTTAATTAAGTTCCTTTAATGTTTTGATTCAGCCACTTGGTTTAATTATTTCCTCAAAATAATCCATTCTTGGTATATTCAGACCAAACAACCTCATTTTAGTTTCATTTTGCGGTTTTAGTATTGAATGTTTTGGTAGCATGTAAAATCTAGATATGGATTATTCTTGTTTTATACAGACATGACGTACAGCACTAAAAGTTTTACCTTTTTTATATGGCTGAATTGTAACATGCATACAGTTGCTTTTTTGATAGTTTAATATATGAAAAGGAGAGGACTTTGAGTTAGATTAAAATTTTGGTATACTTCACTTGAAATCGATAGTATTTTTTAAGCTCGAACTCAACTCAAAAATTTGTGGATAGTTAAAAACAAGACTCGACTCGAACTAGATTGCAATTTTTTATAACTAAAACTTGTTTGAAGCTCGAAATAGTCTCAAACTCAAATCAAGCTCATCTATTAATGTTTATGAAATTTTAGGGTCTTCTCTTATAAATTATAAAACTTAAAGATGTTTTCTTAAACTTTATAAAACTCAAGGATCCACCTCAATTTTATCATAAAAAATACAAAGTTATAAACTTTCATTCACCTCTGTCTCTTTTTACATCGTAATAAAATCGGGCTTTATAGGGTGTTTAGATTATCTAAGCGTCCTAATAGAATACTTTATAAAACTTAGGTTTATAGGAGCAAACTAGAAGCGTCATATATAAAAACGTTACAATAGGTTTATATAATGTTTTAGACGGTTTAACAAGTTATTTCAGGATGCTTTTAAAATAAAATGTCATATTAGTTATGTTATAGGACACTGTTAACTGTTTGGTTTGTTTCACTACTTGAAAGTTGAAACTACAATCCATGAACGATGAATGTTGAGCATTGCAAGAAAATCGCACGTGGGACTTAATTGGTTCAGCCCAACATGTTGTTAATAGCAAGGCCCAACATTGACTGTGCCAACATCTTGAGCCCAGTGGTTTAACGAATATGCCTTTGTAATTCTGTTCGAATATTTTAGAAACCAATAAATCATCTATGCAAGATTTTAAATGACGTGACAGCTAGGTCAACCTCATGTCTTGGAAGCCATAATGAGATCGCAGTGTTTTTCAATACGTGATTTATGACGGTAAATATGTATATTATATATACAATTATATATATATAAACCTATGTTTTCTATTATGACTCAAAATCAATGATGCCAAACAATTTAATTTAAGTTATATATTAAAAATAAACAAATACGACATTAAAAAGATAATTAAAATCAAACATCGTGTTACAAAAACCGCCATTACGTCGTGTCATGTCTCAAGCATAAATGAGACACGAGTCTTGAGCCACGATGCGTCATGGTGGCTGTTGCGTCGATCTTTTTCAATCTCAAACCATTCAGTAACCACACTTCTGGTTCAAAAATATATAACTTCTTAACAATATATATGGATAAGCAATGTAAGTAGACTTTTTGCTTTATATTTGGTCAACGTGGACCTTGTTTGTAATTAGTAGCCAATTGATTTTAAATCCATCTAAACGCATGTGATGTGTAATTTAATGCTAATGTTTTTAATTGATATTCCATCTTTCAAATTTTGTTCTTGTTTCAAATTATTTATTAGTTAGATAATCAGTTAATTAAATTGATGATTTTATATTTAATATCTTTATGAAAAATTATATTATTAAACTAAAAATAAATTATTTCCAATTAAACTTAAATTAAATTATAATAAAAATATTAAATTAAAGAAATTATACAAAAAATAAGAACTTCTAAATAGTTAACTTGATGGTACTAGAGATTTTAAATAGTTAATTTGATACTAATATCGATATTTTTTTTAAATCTCTATTTTATTCAAAAAATAAAAACATTATCGAATTCTTAAAACCACATAAAATTGTATATGACATCGATAGAGACAAAGAATAAAAAGAAACTTTAAATCGATATCTATCTCGTTGCATTACGTAAGTACCTTTCTAATATAAGTATATGTCTGAATTTTGAGTTGCGAAAAACTTGGACATTGGATCTTGGAATGTACATGTGCTTATTTAATTAAGTAATGGTGGTTTATGTATGACTTCTAATCTTAATTTGTATTCACAATACATAATTAAGACAATACTTAAAAAACTAGCCGTTGACTTTGTTGTTTTTAATCAAGTTTGTAACTTCAATGTTTATTATACATTAATTGGGACAGAAGTTAAAGTGAGAAGTGTCGTAACAAGAGATTTAAACCCTTGATCAATTTTAGAAGAAAATTGATCTGGTGCTTTTCATTAGTGTTGATCCGGTAGAAATCTTCAATTATAATTGATCTAAAGATGAAAAATCTCTTCTTATTCTTCTCACAACAGCTCTTATTCTCATTGAAACCCAACCCTATAAAATATTAAAATCTAATTAATTATGTAGGTGTTGAGTTATCGAGATATTATGATGCTCTAACTACAACTTAATTTTTGCATTTTATATAATCAAAAGTCTACCATAAAACAATAGAATAAGGCTCACGTTGACCGCAAATTAAGGAGAACAAGATTAAAGAATGCAATATAAAAATACAATTGCAATTAAGTTGGCTTGCATGTGAATTATAAAATATTAAGATAATGATGTTTTTAACTGTACACAACAATAAAATCGGATTTATAGAACGATAAAAAACTTGAAATGTTTTATAGACTATTTTATAGGATCGAACACATATGTGTTATATGTAAATGTGTTTATACGACGCTTTTGAATGTCTTAACAGTGATTTAGACAACACGACGACTTTGAAATGAATAGTTTTTCTATATTATGACACTTTAATTTTGACTCTTGACATGTGTCCTATAAACTCAAAATTTTCTATCTGTTATTTGGCCATTTTCTTATTTATGTATTATTCTCGTTTGAACTTGACTCTCTCTCTCTCTCTTTTTATGTATGTATTTATATTCAAAATTTTATTTTGATCTAACAGAAATATATTGTAAAATAATAATTAATAATTTTATTTGTAACTTAATTTATTAAATCAACCACATTGAATTCAGATCAAGATACTTGTTTGGTGACTTGTGATTTAACTTTGGTTAGGTTTCCCAAGCATCCGTTATTTTTTAATTTATGAGTCTTGACAAACTTTCACCTTGAATCTTGGAATGATCATTATCATCTATTGATATCTAAACAAAAATAAAAGTTGATATAATATAATTTTAAAGATAAATTGCATTAAAAAGTAACGTACTTTACTTGATTTTTGTTATGGATAACATACTTTCAAAACTTCCAATTTGATACCTAAGATGTAAAGTTTTAAACATTTAAGTATCTAGGTAACCGGTTGAAGCATTAACTGGTTACCATACTGATGTGATGTGACGAGTGATGTGGTATCCAACTCAGTATTATTTGATGAAACATTAACCGAATACCACATCATTCGTCACATCAACATGGTAACCGGTTAATGATTCAACCGGTTATCCGGGTACTTAACTGTTTAAAACTTTACATCTTATGTATCAAAATGAAAGATTCTAAAAGTACGTTACCCAAAATATAAATTAAGTTAAATTACGTTATTTTTTAGTGCAATTTACTCTAATTTTGAATAATATTTTATGCAGGATTTTATATCCAAGATGCATGATTAAGCCAATATATAAGTAATTGTTGACTTGTAGGTATTTTTTATAGTTTCCAACTCTAATTAATATTGTCTAATTTTACACGAGAATTAATAAAATAAAGAGTAAGCAATCGTTCACGTTAGTGGTCAATTATCTATTCTATGGTATTTAATAACATGGATAATGGCAGAAGTAATTAACTTTGTTCTGTAGTAATTTCTTATGTCCATCGGTTCGAATTATTGCAGGGAGATAAGCTGATAAGCAGTCAGACAACGAGCTTAATTAGTTCCAATGGCTGAGCGGAATGCAGTAATTCAGCAGCATGCTGCGATACCAACCCCACCACCACCACCACCAACATCACGAGTTTTTGATCTTCCTTGTCAAGATCTACTTGCTGGTACCTTCTTTCATACAACGCATTTTACTCTTACATGTTTACAAGATATAACTGCATTATATATACTCTTTGGGTGCTTGGCCTTAATTTTTGGAAGTACTTAGATGACAGAAGAAGAGACTTCATCAATATTTGTGTTCCTCTATGTAAAGCTTCAATCAAAGGAGATTGGAAAGCTGCAAATCGCATCCTTGATCAACATAAAGAAGATATGGCATTGGTGCGTTATAGTATCACCGAAAACTGTGAAACAGCACTTCATGTTGCTGCATCAGCTCAAAGCGCCAATTTCATGGTTAATCTTGTGAAAAAGATGAAAAGGGAAGACTTGCAACTTCAGACTAAAACTGGCGACACTGCCCTCTGTTTAGCAGCAGCAGCTGGAAACGTCAAAATAGCCGACATTATGGTGACCAAGAACGAGAACCTGCTGATGATCCCTGGTAGTGAAGGATTGATGCCACTTAGTGTTGCAGCTTTTTATGGAAACCATGATATGGTTGAGTATCTGTATGAAAAGTCTAAGAAGATGGAAGGAACTGAATGGAAAACTTCGGATAAGCAATGGCTTTTGTTGAAATGCGTCAAGGTTGGTTTCTTCGGTAAGTGTTAGTTTATTTTTTGGTGCTATAAATTAAGTCTTATACAACAGTCTACTAGGACGCTTAAAAATTTGTGAYGTTGTATAAATCCAATTTTSTTGTAGTCGTTGCTTTCATCATATGACATTTTTCCTCGATCATTTTAAAGGATTTTTAAATCTTTGTAGATATTGCATTAATAATATTGAGAAACCACAAAGAATTACTTGCTCAAAGTGAGAGCATACTGGGAGTTTTGGCTCGAAACCCTTCTGCGTTTAACAAATGCGACCCACATACTCTTTGGAGAATCATCAAGTCGTCAAGTAAGCATCCTTCATCGTACATTTGTTACACCACTGTATTTAACTCTGCTATCTAGATTTTGTCATAAACGGTCTTGAAACGTGTATATATCTGACCTTCTGGTTCATCTACTTGGTTTCTCATTGGAATATTGTTGCTCAGTGATCATTTGTTGGAAGGTGGAACCTGCTGTGGAAAGTGAAGCCATGCAACTACTAAGAGAAATTTGGACAAACATTGTGGAAAGACCAAAGGYTGAAGTAGATAAGATTCTGAGAGGCCCCGGGACTCTATTAAATGAMAAGCTCACATACTCCTCACCCATTCTGTTTGTTGCTGCAGAAATGGGAAACACTGAATTTGTAGTAGAGCTTATTCGTAAATACCCTGATCTTATATGGAAGAAAAACGATAACAACCAAAGTATYTTCCACATYGCTGTCTCTCATCGTCGCGAGAGTATCTACAATCTGTTACAYGAAATAGGGTCGATGAAGGATYTGATAACCCGTCTTAGAGACACCGAACAAAACAATATGTTGCATTTAGTCGGAAAGAACGCGCACAACCACCAACATCATAACGTGTCCGGGGTAGCTTTTCAAATGCAACGCGAATTACAGTGGTTCAAGGTACGTACATTGATTAGTCATGGACAATATGTCATTAGTACATCATTCAAATGTGTTGCATTTAAGCATATCATTTACACTTTTTCGACCCTTTTCGTGTTGTATTGTGTAGGAAGTGAAGGCTATGATTCCTCCTTATTACAGAGAAGAGCAAAACAAAGCTGGCTTAACACCATATGAGTTGTTCACTGAGAACCACAAACTACTGGTTTCTCAAGGTGAGAAATGGATGAAAGATACAGCTAGTCAATGCATGGTTGTTGCTGCACTTATAGCTAYTGTAGTATTTGCTGTGGCTTTTACGATCCCTGGTGGCTMCAACCAAAACAATGGGCTTCCGGTGTTCCTCTGGAAAGGACCCTTCATAGTGTTTGTCGTATTGGATGCCATTTCTCTGATCTTATCTTCTACTTCAATCCTCGTGTTCTTATCCATCCTCACTTCTCGTTATGCTCAACAAGATTTCTTGGAATCATTGCCCAAAAAGCTATTGATAGGTCTAACAACGCTTTTCCTCTCGA
>NC_037537.1:27964800-27991465 GCF_001531365.2 Cynara cardunculus var. scolymus
AACATTTTATAAAGATAATAATTAAGTATTCTGTTAGAACTCAATGATTATCCTAATTATATTTTAGATTTTTTATATTTAAAATGAGATGTTTATCATGTATTTGATTGTGTTTATCTGTAGTTAGTTACACGAATTCAGATATGGGATGAAATCGGATAGGGATGAACGAGTTTAAGAGTTTTTAAAAGTTTAAGAGTTTTAGCCAAATACTTTATAATATAGTATAGATATAGATATCGTCGCGAAACTTTTTGACCAAAAAGGCATACATATTACATAGTTTATTACATAGTTGATAACTTTTTGACCAAATGACCTTTTATTTTATTATTTTGTTACATATAAATCATAATTTTACAAATAATTAAAAAAAAATGATTCTGTTGAAAAACTCATTTCTTGATCATTCAACTTATAAAAACGATTTTAGGGTGCGTTTGGTTTGCAAGAATGTTTTTGAGGAATTTGAATTCCCATGAGGGATTTGGATTCCATGGGATTTGGAATAGATTGGATTTAAAATCCATCATCTGTTTGGTTTGTAGGATTTGTAGTATTGGGTCTCCTTACTCAATTGACAATTATCGAGAACTACAGCAAAATTATCGAGAACTACAGCAAAATTATCGAACCTAATCTGTATATTCAACCTAATCCCTCAACCTAATCTGTATATTGAACCTAATCTGTATATTTAACCTAATCTGTAGGAAGCAGATTAGGGGAAAAAGGATTTACCTGTTGAGTGATGGGAGAAGGCAGTGGGCGACGGAGACGACGAAGGGAGAGGGAGACGAACGGCGACGAAGGGAGAGGGCGACGAACGACGACGAAGGGAGAGGGAGACGAACGGCGACGAAGGGAGAGGGCGACGAACGACGACGAAGGGAGAGGGAGACGAACGGCGACGAACGGCGACGAAGGGCATGAAGATTGAAACGAGAGTTCTGGATATGGAGATGGGGGCATGAAGATTGAAAGAGTCGAAGAAGTCGAAGAAGAGATGTCGCCCGGATTTGAAATCCAGCCCATTTACTATGGATTTCAAAATCCCTTGTTTACCGGATTTTAAGTTCAACACGGGATTTGAAATCCTGATCTGTTAGCAAACCAAATAGGAATGAGAATGGATTTCAAATCCAAATCCCTCCAAATCCCTCCAACCAAACGCGCTGAAATTAACACATAATTAACGTAGCACAATAGAGATCGTCCTGCTAATATAAAGGGGTGATTAACTGAACACATTTATTTCATTTTTCGGATTTAATCGAACCTTACTGAACTAGACCATCCTCCATTTTCTTTGTAGTTTGATCGAGACCATCTTGATACTTTTGATACAAAACCTCGTACGTTAACCCTTCGACTGGATCAACGGCAAACAACCACTCGACCACGCACCCCTTGGCACCACCACTAGGAACCACTTTAATTGTGGAAAGATACGACTTGAATCCAACGTTGCAGTCGACCATCTCGTAGCTCATCGACATCTGCTTCGAATCAACGGCTACTAGCCGCTCCTTGGACCAGCTAACGTTATCAACACCACCGTCTTGATTTGGAAGGGAGAAACCGGAACAGTAACGTACACCACCAACCTCGCCATTTACGCCATGGACCCCATAACAAATGGACATGTTGGGAAACCATTTGTGGAAGTTGAAGAAGTCTTTAAACAAAGGCCATATTTGATCAGCACTTGCTTTTGTTAGAGTTGCTGAAACCTTACCTTCCCATTTCGCCATTGACGACTTCTTCTCCGTTTCTCCGTCTTGTTTGAGAGAGAGAGAATCAGATGGAGTAACCTATGTAGTGTGTGTCTATATATATATATATATATATATATAGGGATGTTATTCTACACCCTTTGCCATTCCTACACCCTATACAACCCTCATCTCAACCATTCAATTTTTAATCAATTAAAATTAATTGTTTCCTAATATAAAGTATTAATCATAATTAATAAACTCTATTCATATTCCATAAATATTCAAATCATAATAAATGAACTCCAATCATTTCTATAAATATCTCAATTAATTGGGTTGCAAAGGTTGTACAAATGCACAAGGTTGTAAAAGAAATATACCCTATATATATACATACATACATACACACACACACACACATATATATATATATATATATATATTTGTACAATCAATACAACTTCATCTCAACCGTTCATTTAATTTGATGAATATGTGATTTTATAAAAAATTTGTTTGTTTTCTAATATAAAATATTGATCATAATTAATAACCCTACTCATCTTCCATAAATATTT
This sequence comes from Cynara cardunculus var. scolymus, assembly GCF_001531365.2. Lineage (NCBI taxonomy): Eukaryota > Viridiplantae > Streptophyta > Magnoliopsida > Asterales > Asteraceae > Cynara > Cynara cardunculus. Next base: position 27,967,100 of record NC_037537.1, read on the forward strand.
AAATCATAATAAATGAATTTTTATTATTTCTATAAATATCTCAATTAATTGGATTACATTATTTGTATAAATGTAATGAGTTTCATTTTGAAACATTGTCTCTGTATAATATTATAGAATAGTTGTTGGAGTGATCGTCTTTTCTGCTGCGTGTTTAATAAAATTATTTATACCGTCTTTTTTAAATATATAGCTTTGGAGGAATCTAATTATAGAAACTTAAATTTCATAGAATAACAATTGTGGTCAGGACGGCTGTCCGGATGCAACAAAACTCCATCGTTAACTTCAATTAGACTCATTTTTTAACCAAATAATTCATTTAAATGAGATTTTAGGGGCCGTTTATTAAATGGTTATCCTGTAAGTGTTTACTGGGTAATTTTCTTTACCGGATAAACATGACAAAGGTCAAAAATCTTGTCCGGTAAGAGCAATGATAAAGATGAAGAGTCTTACTCGGTAAGTGAGAATGACGACTCTTACCCGGGTAAACACTTACCGGGTAAATTGTTGCATAATATACTATCTTGATGTACTACAATCTTAACCAGTAAAATAAATTACAATGTTGACTCATAAAGGTAAACATTTAAGTAAACGGCCCCTTAAATTTGTTTTCTTTTTATTACATGGTGTTAAAATTGTATGATTATGTTACTAAATGGATGGCTTGAAATTTGTTTCACTACGTGAAGAGGCATTTTGTTTTAGTCAAAATAAACCCAATTAAATACTTGTGATTTGAAAAATCTTATATCCAATTTAATTTTGCTTAAATTTTGGATTTATTCTCTAAAACAAACCATTTACATTAACGATCCTTAATCTTTTCACTTTAATAACATTTAAGGTTCTCAAAGTTAACAATGTCAGTTAAAATTGTTAGGAGAGACAAACCAGTCTTTAGGTAAACTGCAGGGACTAAAACTGTAATTCACTATAAAATTAATTTTGATTTACATCTTTGTTTAAAAAATTTCTTTACTAAAAATATTTCAAATAAAATCACCATAAGATAAATATATATATCAAAATTTATTTATTAGGATAAATATTTTTTATTAAAAGATGTTTTAAAAGTTAGAATATTATATATATAATTAAACAGAATTATAAAATAATTATGAATAAATTAGAACAATTAAATTGGTATTTTTAATAAAGAGATTCTTTAACGAAAATGAGAGTCAAAACTAATTTTAGAGGGAATTACATTTTTGGTTCCTATAGTTTGTCTAAGGACTGATTTGTCTTTTCTAACGGTTTGTTAACTGAGGGTGTTAACTACGAAGATCTTGAGTGTTATAAAATTTGAAAAGTCAAGGATCATCAATATAGATAATTTGTTTTTGGTCCCTATAGTTTGTCTAAGGACTGATAAATTATTCGGGTAAGAGTGTTTTCCAAATGTTGTTGGTAAGTCCTTACCAACAATAAAAATAACCATTATAACCCCATTTGCAATTATTTTTGCGATTCTGATGCTAACACAACAGAAAATAGTAGACATTTGAAAGAGGCATATGATATCGACATGCTCTTCAAGAGCTTAATCAATTATTGACAACAAAAACGAACACATTTCCTTTGATGGAGACAGGCTTGTCATATGGAATTGAGGATGGCAATGAAGTAGATATCTTTGAGTCTTTGACCATTACAAGACATTTTACCAAAAATAAAATGTAAACAACTTAGGTGATTGAATATTTTTATTTTACCAGAATCAACTTTATCAACCTTTTCAGCAGACTTAAACACTATCCACCACTAGGTAGATCTCATACATCACATGAGAGATGCTTTTTTTGGTGGATTTTCAGATATCACGTGAGAAACTCTCAGAGCAAATGAGTGTCTAGTTCAAGGGACGATGGAGGGATGAGAGGAGACAGGATAGGATGGGTGTTCATTATGCCAGGTCAAAATCATCAATGATCTATAAAAATTCGCAAAATGAAAAGGAGATGGAACAGATAGGTAAAGAAAAGGAGAAGGGGGAAGCTTTTCGCCAAATGAAAGGAACGAGGGAAACAGAGAAACTGACGCGTAGACATCAATTTGGTGCTGGCTCGGTAATATTTCGATAGTTTTCAGTCATATCAGTGATTTGGTAAACGTGCTGAGTACTGACCAAGTCAGTCTGGTCAGCAGTTAGTAAACAATCCCTAAATTCAAAATTTGAGTAAACCATAAAAACCACCAATGTAATTCACTCTTAGTAAATCATTTTTTTCATGTAATAAGTTAAAATAATTGATGATATTAATTTATTAGATTTGAGATAAATTTGGACCAAGCATGAACTAAAACTGTGTATATAATCGGATAATCCTATTCTATATATAAAATGTGAATAAAAAATTTATATTTAATTTAATAAAAATATTTGAACATAGAAATTTAAGTTAAAAACCGAAAATATAATAAATCAAAATTAAATAAATATATACAAAGTATTTATATTATGACGTGGCAGAATCGGGCACAAACCGACCCTTGTGAGAAACCTTTTGTAGCATTTTCTGGAGGAATTTATTTTGTATTTTGGCGGGGGTATCGTATATATATGGAGTGATGCTGGATAATACGTGTAGGAAGAGTGAACGAAATGGACGAGGATCATCGACAGAGGCTTCTAGACAGAGAACTGTATCAAATCGAACAAATAAGGCAGCTTGATTCGGAGGAATTGGAGATCGAAGAGGTTGAACATGGCCACCAATCATCTGATGACGATCCATACGAGTAATTTCACTTCCTATTGATTATTATGCCCTTTTCATTTTCTGATATCATTGGATCACACGTTTTTGTTTTCCTCAGTTCCATTTCTGAATAATTTGCATTGCATTTGATATGTAATTTGTTTGAAATTAGGGTTTAGGGTTTCTTTACCCAATTTTTTTTAATGTGAAATGTAGTCGATGAAGGTCGGTTACGGTATTGGTTCGGGGTTAAGGGTGACAAAAAATTGAAGTGCTAGAGGCAGGGTATCCAAAGGGTCTAGATGCGGAGTCTTGTTTAGGACAAGATTAGATGTAGTGTAAAAAGACAGAATACATGGATACAAGCATCTCTCTAACATGTATTAGTTATTAAAACCGTAATTACTAAAGTAAAGATGGAAAATGAGAAAGAAAGAAACATAGAAAGAAATGAACAATTGGTGGGATACGTAAATTTTTATCTAAGTTTTTCATGAAATTGGTTTTTTCTAAAGATTCAATACTAGCTTTATACAGATACTATGGTTTTGACTTTTAAGATGGATTACCAAGATTTGGTAGGATTTAAATTGTAACAAAAAGATGCCTTTCCACCAATCCCATGGCCACAGTCTAAGTTTAACTTATCAAACATAAGCTCTTTAAGTTCTCCATTAGTCTTTATCATCGGTGGGTGTTGAGACTTGAGGCTCTACATCTCCCGTTGGTTAACCTAAGTGCAGCCAAATATGGGGAATCATAAGATTATAAGAAGAGACTTCTTACTTCTTCTTTGTAGATGGAAGCGTTGGGCAGTATACTATCTATGTTGACTATACAGGCACATATTTGGATCTATATTACCATATATATGACATGTTGATGATTCTAAACATATCAGGATGCTGCCAAGCATCCGAATTTGGTGTGTTACATTGCTTTTTCTTGAAGTTGACTAGTTGATGAGTGTTGTTTCTTATGGAACCCTGTTACAATTGCTAGTGCCTATAGTATAATTAGCTCATAAAAAGAGTGGGAATGAGCTTGTTGATGCATCAATTTTACTATACTGCATGCCATGTGTGTATAGAGACTATAGTTTATTTGGTTGATCAAGGATGGTGTATGAAAATTCTCCCCTATATAGTGATTAAATCAAGAGTATGTGCAGTTGTGAAGTAAATGAAAACATATTACAAGGTGCTATGTGGAAGAATGGGAGGGGGAATAGGGCAAAATACACTAGTTTTATAAGGTTATCAAGTATCCTGATGAATTGTGGCGGGTACAACTCAGCATCGCAAATAATTTGTAGAATATTGGGCTATAGAAGTGTTAGTGGCCTATTGTCTTTTTAGCATTCAAGCATGAAGGGAAATATATCACTCGACTCGCAAAGCCGTTAAGGGAATTAATAACAGACGTACAAGTGAACTTATGCTTTTTTTTTCACCAAGTGTGGTTAAATTGATGAAGATAAGAAGGAAGTAATAGAGAAAAAAGAATCATATGTTTGCTTTCTATTACCACTTCGTATTTACACCCTTCTCTAACATACCTAGTTCCCTCTCTCCTGTTAGTATATGACAAACCTACTTGATTCTCTCTCAATGATTTTCATGGTTCCATCTCGTTCTATTGTATTACTTGGTTTGCATGACATGCACTTTGTGTGGAATCAAATGGGCCATTTGGTTTTCGGCTTACAGCAAATTTAGTGATGCTTTTGGGGTTTCTAGCTCTTTTGCAATATTTGTGTCCCATTTTGTTAGTTCTAGACTTATGTGTTTGATAGAAAGACCAACACCAACCATTTCAATTTCTTTTTTGATGAATTTCTTCTCGTGATCATTATATTTGGATAATCTAATGTGTGTCATTCAAAGTTTAGTGTTCTACACATATTTACTCAACCTTTTCTTCTGAACTAATTCAAACGTGACATCTTCAACTGTTCCATGACATAATTTGAATCCTTAACTATTACGTGAACAATGGTTTGTAGTGGCTTGCACCTTTTTAAGGGGAAAAAAACTCATTTATTATGTTTTTGTTGTTTATTCTTGATCCCAGTGACCGTGCATATGGTTCGGCTTCTGGATCTGGTGGTTATACTTTCAATACTTCTTTGGCTTCTTTGCATTCTTATCTTGGTGGTAAGCATCTCAATGGTTTTCATTATGACTCTTTATACGAAAGGGGTCTAACTAGTTGCGTAAAATGTATCAGAGGTTGAAGATACTCATAATAGGCTGGCTTTCTTGGATGGTGGTGTCATATTACATGTACCGCTATTTTATCTTGAAGGTATGCTTCAAATGTGTTTGTCTGCCATGTCTAATTGCAGCAGTTTACCTGCTATTTTATGGTGGAATTTTTCACAATTATTTAGGCATTTTGGTTCTGTATTGCTGCCCTATGTCTTTTTTGGTCATCGTGAACAGTAGACATTTTCTTTATTTGCAATTTGTGATTAATGGCGCATTTGCAATATCAGGTGTAGTTTTGTTTCCAGAGGCGACTCTTCCACTGAGAGTAATTCAACCAAATTTTATAGCTGCTGTGGACAGGGCACTGAGACAAGCAGAGGCTCCTCACACCATAGGGGTGGTATGCGAATATCTTGATATAATGAATGTTTTCTAAGCTATTTTGTGAATTTATTGATGGTTTTTATTGCGATTATGTCGACATGATGCTCTAAATATTATCTAGGTTCGTGTTTATAGGGATGGTGACAATGGGACAATAAGATTTGCAACTACCGGGACTACGGCTGAGGTGTAGGCCTAATTTATAGCTTCTTTATTATTCATCTGTATCTTGAATTCTAGACTTGAATCTTGATATTATTAATGGTCTTCTGAATAACTTGATTGCAATATGATCTGAAGTATCTTTTCTTTGGTTTCAGATTCGGCAGTATCGGCGATTGGAGGATGGTTCGATAAATGTAGTTACTCGTGGCCAGCAACGGTTTCGATTAAGACGACGGTGGATTGAACTTGGAGGAGCAGTATGTTCTTACTGATAATACCAACAATCAAGAAATTAATACCTTGTCTGAATAGTCCTAATAAAATGCTCTTTTTCTAGCCATGTGGTGAGATCCAAATCATCGAAGAAGACTTGCCTTTAAGGACTCCACGAGATGCCGTTGGACAACTCGCACCATTAAGGAACTTGTCTGCAGCCAATGCTTCTCATTCTAAGCTACTAGTTCGCGGGAATCAGGACCATGATTCAGATGCATCATCAGATGATAGTTTCGAGAGCAAACTATCGTTAACTGAACGCAGATTGCATAGTTCTGCACTCGTTTCTTCTTATCCTCATGATTTGTTAGGTGAGTCAACAAGTAGCGATGATGACAGGCTGATGTGTGAACCAGAGCTTCAATTGGAAAACTCACTTCAGTCATTACATTCCGTCAAGAACAGAAGTCATGATGATGGCTTAAAGGGGCATGAGATGAAGCGTCTGTCTGATATGCCTTTCAGAGGGGCAAAACGGAGAAATCACTCCATACACCGATTAAGGGAATGTCCACGAGCTTATTGGCCCTATTGGGCTTATCAGATGTACGACTCGTATTGTCTTGCTCAACGATTATCAGGTACACTTTAACTTTGTTTTCCATGTTCTATTTTACAGGTACTTTTATCTCAATTTGTTACCCTTCTGAAAGAATTTTGCAGATATGTGGAAAAAGATAGTAGGGACACCTAGCATGGATGCACTTGTGAGGAAACCAGGTCTTCTTTCTTTTCATGTTGCAAGTAAGATTCCTGTGTCTGAATCAACAAGACAGGAGCTTTTGGAGATAGATGGAATTTCTTATCGGTTACGGCGCGAAATTGAGTTGCTCGAGAATTTTGACCGGATCAAATGTAGAAGTTGTCAGGTAATACACTTTGATTGTATTCATGTGTGTGTAGTGCAGTAGTGGGGGTTCAAATAAGAAGACTAAATAATGTGAGTGAGAAGGTAAGAAGAGAAGAAGGTTCATATGTGAATCATTGAAAAAATCCATTTGAAGATGCATATATGAGCCGACATGAATAATCTGTAACGTCCGTTTACATATGCATCTTCAGATAGTTTTTTTTTTTCTGATTCAGATATGAACCATCTCTTCCACCAATATTTAGCTTTTTTATTTGAACTTGTCCGTGTATATATTTTTATATATAATATACATGATCAATGAGCATATATGAAGTTAAGACGCGTCTCCAATTGGATTTTGAACTTCCATTATAGAGGTTATTGTCACATCAAAATTGGGTAAAACTGTGATGATAGTGAACTATTTTCTCCTTGTAGACCGTGATTGCGAGCCGTAGTGATATGTTGGTGATGTCTACTGACGGGCCTCTCGGCGCTTATGTGAATCCGAGTGGCTATGTGCACGAAATAATGACACTCCTTAAAGCAAGCGGATTGGCACTTATTGGGATTCCGACCGAAGAGTATAGCTGGTTTCCCGGGTATGCCATTAACTTCTTTTAGGAAAATAAAATCTGTCAAAAGGTCATGCATTTAAAGAAAGTCGTTAGAAGGTTATTCTTCTAAATAGCTCGAGGAAGCCTTTGTGAGCTTTGTTTTATTTTTGGCAGATATGCATGGACAATAGCGTATTGTGCAACTTGTGAATATCAAATGGGATGGCTTTTCACTTCGACAAACAAGAAACTGAAGCCTCGATCGTTTTGGGGCATACGGAGTTCACAAGTGGCAGACGACATGCATTAAAACGATACTCGATATTCAACCGTGTTTTGCCATTCGCATGATTGATGATGCATCAATCACAACTTGTATGATTTTGTTTTTAATCCGTTTTTTTGTTCTACTTTTTATGTTGGTTTCTTTCTTATTTTCAAGAGTTGATGTTACCACAAGTATGTATTTTCCTAGTTTTGTAGCATTTACCCATGTTGACTTTTCGCGTTTTAACTCCCTTAATTTGTTGCCACTTTGAAGAAAATAGGTGCATGTAACGTACACCGGTATTATGTTTGTGAGGCTACGTTTGTTATTTTACCACACCAAGTCGATGCGAGCTTATATGTTACGCCCAACTTGAGAGAACTTGAGAATCGAGATTTTATGAGCTTCGGCGTAAGATGATACAACGTTTGGGACAATAAACTGAGCTTTTCTGAATTGAATTTTAACTGGGCCTTGAAAAAAGCGTGTCCTGATCGGGTTTTAAGGTTTGGCCTGGTCTTCGGCTCGAGTTTTTGGCCTTCTTATAATCTATTTTTTCAAGTAAAAGTTCAAAATGTTACTGGAACTTGGTCGCTTTTGTTTTATACAACTTTCAACAAGGGCAAATCAATTACACCACTTGATTATTGGTCGGAAAACGGGTTCTTAGTAAAAATAAAATCAAAAATTGTACGGTCGTTTACCAAATATTTATCCGGTAAGTGTTCACCAATAAAATTTAACACTATTATTTACTTACCGATAAGAACTCCAAAAGTGAGGTTTTTATGATAACTCTTTACAATTTTTTGGTAACAAAAAAACTTGCATTGGAGATGTCATTTACTGATAAGATTACTCCCAGAAATGAGCCAATGAATACCCAAATGAGGAGGGAAACTTGATTTTCTCAACTGCTTTTAACAACTCCAAAGAAACAACCCTCTCACATTCTTCCCCAAATCCTCACCAAACCAAACCTAAAACCCCCTACCTATCCTACATTTCCTCTATCTTCTTCTTCAATTCTGCTCTAAATGGAGAAAAACATATCCAATTAGTACACAGAAGCTTCTTGCTTCAACAACCCACCCTTCTCTTTTCAACCCTCCAAAAGCTGTTGAGAAAATGGGAAACTTTCCGAAACCCTATTCCTTAAAACCCCAACAATTCTCAACCGTTTCGGTAGGGTTTGTTCAATCGGTACTTCCTCATTACAATGTGGGATTCTCTTGGAAACCTCTTTGTGAGGACGCAGGATAATGGCGATGAAGCGCTCCAATTGGCTGCATTACAGCGATCGCCCACGTTTGTTAGGGCTAGAACTTCAGTTTTTAGGAATTTTGGGGGTGAGTTTGCTCTTGTTGATGTTAGTAAGCTTGATGCTGAAGAGAAGAAGATAGTGTTGGATAAGTTGGTGAATACAGTGAATTCGAACCCGGGGCTGTTTTTTGATAGGATTCGACGGCGGTTTGATAAGTAAGATTTGATTAACAATTACTGTTTTGCTGTTTAGTTGATTCTTTTTAGCATCATTTTCATTGTTCTGTTTTATCTTATTCCCATTAAAGGCAGAAGAACTCCTTCCTCATATATATGTATGTGTATAGTTATGAACTATAAGAAGTTAAAGCTACTAGCTCTGTAAAAACGAGATGGATAATCACAAAATAGCTCACATTTTTCAAATTAGCACATAATACCCCCCACTTTCTTGCTTTGCAAAAAAATCCAAAAAACTAGAAAAATAAAAGTAACAAAAAATACTGTTCGCAAAAAGTGGGGTTTTGCGAAAGTGGAGGCTATTTTGGAAAAAGTTGGCCATTTTATGGCGGGTCTTCTAGGAGTTTGGCTAATTTTGATTTTATAATTTTGCAAGAAAGGAAATTAGAAGGGCTAGTATCTGGTAATTGTGTAAAAGTAGGGGTTTTGCTAATAATTTTTTGGAAAAAGTTGGTCATTTTGTGATGGGTCTTCTCTGAATTTGGCTATTTTTGTAATTCTGCAAGAAAGGAAATTAGAAGGGCTAATATCTGGTAACTGCGTAAAAATAGGGGTTTTGCGAATAATCTTTTGCAAAAGTAGTGGCTAGTTTAGAAATGGTTGGCCATTTTGTGGTGGGTCTTCTCTATTTTTGTAATTTTGCAAGAAAAAGAAATTAGAAGGGTTAGTATCTGGTAATTGTGTAAAAAAATAGGTATCCCATTTCTCTTAGCTAAAATTCAGAATCTTTAGAGCATTTGTTGATTGATTCTAGTTGTGGTTGGAAGAAGAAGAACCAGCACATATGACTGTAAAACTCTTGAAAATGCTCTTATGGATGGATAACTAATCATCAAAAGAATTGGCCATTTTTGATACAACCCAGTTTTAGCATAAACTGGTTCATTGTAAAGGGTACATGATATGCGCGAACTTGATGTTACAAGTATTCATTTTTCTTGGTTTTCTGTCTAGCAAGTATTTGTTATACCAACATCTGTCATAGACTACACATGTTATTTGTAACTTCTTTTACTACTAGTTAATTTGTGTCCTTGTACTGCTTATGCATGATTAATTTCATCTATATCTAATTACTGTTCAAGACAATATTTGCTGAGAATTGTCGTTTTCCTAGTGTTGATCTGAAATTTCCAAAAGTGGAAGTTCGATTTGAAAACCTGGAGATAGATGCATTCGTACATGTTGGGAGCAGAGCATTACCCACCTTGCCGAATTCTGTATATAACATGAGTGAGGTGGGTTTTGAAGGAATAAATATATTTTAAATATAATGTTTTGCTTATCTAGTGTTACTTTCTGATATTTTTTCGTGTTACACCTTTGCAAGGCTTTCTTGAGGGCGTTGAGGATTTTTCCTGGCGGAAGAAAGAAATCAAGTATTTTGAATGACGTTAGTGGTATTATTAGGCCTTCTAGGTAAACATTTGTTACGAGAATTAACTTGAATATTTCACATAATTGCTCAATGTTAATGTGACGTTATCTTGCAGATTAACTCTCCTTTTGGGTCCTCCAAGCTCGGGGAAAACAACGCTGCTGTTGGCTCTTGCTGGACGTCTTGGACACGGGTTGGAGGTATCCAGAATTTGTTTAATTTGTGAAGAATTATTTTTTGGCTACACTCATGAAATTAGCATTTAGATGAAAGTGAATTGTGGGACTTCGAATAGAAAATGTGATCCACATTGGGCATCTACTCGGATGAAATTTTCTTGCGTTGGCAAAATAAAGAATTCTTAACCACAAGGGGGAGGAGGTTGGAGTAGTGTGGTGGATAAAGACAAGGGGATGATAAAATCAACCCGGGTTTGAATCCCGCCATCTATGAGGCCACTACGAGATTTACGTTAATGCTGCAGGCGAAGCCTACAGTCACGACTGGGATCATCCATTTCCAAAAAACAAGAATTCAAGATAATCAAGATCCTGTTGATATCATACTAGATTCAATACATAAGGATGCACTAGCTAAAACCCTTAAGCAGTCTTTTGCAATTATTGATAATATGAAACCTGAAAAGATTTAAAGGAACTCACAAAATTTAAAGTATCAAAAGAAATTAGAATTATTGTTAGTTGATGTTGAGAGAGAACTTTTGATTTCAAGTTTGTTTATGGTCGATTCTCCACAATGACAATCGATGTATTTTGTGAAGTTATCTGGGAGAATCACGTATAACGGACATGAACTAAATGAGTTTGTGCCTCAAAGAACTTCGGCATATGTCAGCCAGCAGGACTGTCATATGGCTGAGATGACAGTTAGAGAGACTCTTCAATTTGCAGAACATTGTCAAGGTTTTGGTTATAAGCAAGGTAAACTCAAGGTGATCATTTGGATTCTGTTGAAGTATATTCTATTTCAACATCCCTGTTCTACAAAAACACTGATATGGGTATTATGAAAATTTGATACAGATATGATTATGGAACTTTTAAGAAGAGAAAAGAACGCTGGAATTAGACCAGATGAAGATCTTGATATATTTATAAAGGTGCATGCTGCTAGTTGAAGTCTTTTACTTCTTTTTCTCCAAGACTGTAAATGTATCTATAACAAAGTTTATAAATTTTCTTTAGACAGTGGCACTTGGAGAAAATAAGACGAGTCTTGTCGTTGAATACCTTATGAAGGTAGGATATGGGATGGTTTCAAATTTGTTATTTATTCAACGATCAAATCTGTAACACCCCAAAGCAACAGGCTGCCCCAATAACTTCAAAACCAACTTAAAAACATGGTGGAAGTTATTGGTAGCCCCCAACTTGAGGCTTATAAGAAGCTCACAAATCCCATTTTCTATCCACGTGGGACGAGTTGTTACAAAATCCTGACTAGTGAAAACAAGTGTTGTAATTGCAGAGTATTTTGTGGAATTCTGACATGTGTTCAAAGATTTTAGGATTGGATATATGTGCGGATACGCTAGTAGGAGATGAAATGCGTAAAGGGATATCTGGAGGTCAAATGAAGCGGCTGACTTCAGGTAAGTAAGCATTTATATACCTTTTTCGTTTAAGTTTCACACACACACACTTAGGGTCAGGTTTAGGGGAAAACCGTGAAAAAATGAAAAACCGAGGAACGCCTGGTAGCTGTTCATCTGGATGGTATGCACATGTGCATACAAGTAATTTTTTAAGCAATTTATGCCCATGTGCATAACATACACACGTGCATAAAAATCAAAAAGCAGCTTCAGTTACTTGTATGCACATGTGTATACTATGCAAATGAAATGGTTACCAGAGTGTTCCTCATTTTTTCATTTTTTGGGGTTTTTCCTGAACCCCTACCCCTCTCTCTATATATATGATTATTTTTTTGTCTATTCAACCAAAGTGGCGATGATAAATTTAAACAGGAGAACTTCTGGTAGGGCCGTCAAGGGTTCTTTTTATGGATGAAATATCAACTGGGCTCGATAGTTCAACCACCTATCAAATCATTAAGTATCTTAAGTACGCAACTCGTGCTCTTGATTGCACGACCGTCATCTCTTTGCTGCAACCGGATCCTGAGACATTCGAGTTGTTTGATGACTTGATTCTATTATGCGAAGGTCAAATTGTATACCAAGGACCCCGTAATGCTGCTGTGCCTTTCTTTGCTTCTATGGGTTTTCAGTGCCCGAACAGGAAAAACGTGGCGGATTTTCTGCAAGAAGTACGCCCATCACTCGCTTTTCTCAAATCACTATCTTATCATATCATTCGCCTCTTTTCAAACATGATTTTCTACAGGTTACATCAGTAAAAGATCAAGAACAGTATTGGTCTCTTGATGAGCATTACGAATATGTTTCCATTGAAAAGTTTGTAGAAGCATTTCAATCGAATTTCCTTGGCAGTTCTTTGTCACGCCAGCTGGCGGTTCCTTATGATAGACGTCTAAATCCTCCCGCAGCCCTATCTACCAGCACCTATGGTGTAAAGAGAATGGAGCTACTCAAAATTAGTTTTTCATGGCAGATGTTACTACTAAAACGCGAAGCATTTGTTTACGCCTTCAGATTCTTTCAGGTATTTCCTAACCCCGCATCTTCCAATGAATACGTGACTTTTGGATAAAAATAAAAAAACGTTATTGTTTTTTGCAGCTTATGTTGGTTGTCTTAATCATGACGAGCGTATTTTTTCGTACCACTATGCATCATAATTCGCTCGATGACGGTGGAGTTTATCTTGGTGCACTCTACTTTTCGATCGTGATGATTTTGTTCAATGGATTTATGGAGGTCCCGATGTTGATAGCCAAGCTTCCTGTAATCTATGAGCATAGAGATATGCACTTCTATCCATGTTGGGTTTACACCCTTCCTTCATGGATTTTAAGTATTCCGTCATCAATTATAGAATCTGGTGTTTGGGTGGCAGTCACATACTATCTTGTTGGCTTCGATCCACAACTTTCTAGGTTCATTTTCTCACATTTCATTAGGTGAATAGGCGTACATTTTATTTACTTCTATTATGTAAGAATCTTTTTGGGTGTGTATCTGCAGATGTTTGAAACAGTTCGTGTTGTACTTCTCGTTGCACCAGATGTCAATCGGTCTTTTCCGTGTGATGGCATCATTAGGAAGAAATATGATCGTTGCCAACACTTTTGGATCTTTTGCAATGTTGGTCGTCATGGCACTTGGAGGATTCATACTTTCTAGAGGTATAACTTGAAATTTTGCCCATTTCAATATCTAACTTGCTGAGCTTGTTACATGTTGAAACTAGGGTCAGGTTCAGGGGGAAAACCGCAAAAATATGAAAATTTGAGGAACGCCATGGTAACCGTTCATAGGACGGTATGCATAGGTGTTTGTAAGCAATTTGTTCGGTAATGTTATGCACACATGCATAAAAACCAATGTTCAAAAAAGCTCGCCGCGATAGCCGCCATGGCTTAAGGCTTATGTCTCACGCCACGTTAAGCCTGTGGCATATCATGACCTAATGCGCGGTTTTGTTATGCAATATATGATTTCTCTTACTTCGTTTAATGTTTTATTTGTTAGTTTCGGATGTATAACCTAATTTAAATTATTTAGTATCATTGACTCATTGGGTAATAGTAGAGTATATATTTATATGTATAATAATTTATATGATACAAAGATTTGACGCCATAAGTCACGCCTTGGCTTCTAAAGCTTGAGGCTTGATCTCGGTGCCACACCGCGCCTCACGCCATTTAGAACCTTGATAAAAACCAAAAAACAACTTCAATTACTTGTATGCACATGTACATACCGTCCAAATGAATGGTTACTAGGGTATTCCCTTAGTTTTTTATTTTTTGGGGGTTTTCTCATGAACCTCCCTCTAAATCAGATTTACGATATGAATGTAGATAGCATCCCTGCTTGGTGGATCTGGGGTTACTGGGTTTCCCCTTTGATGTACGCTCAAAATGCAGTTTCCGTCAATGAATTTTTGGGGGACACGTGGGATAAGGTAGTATTATAATTCTGCCTCTAATTTATTTGTAGGGGCAGGTTCATTTAAGAACCGTGAGAATCAATTATTCACAATGAAATCTTGAACATAATGAAAATGCATGATATTCATAATGAATAATATTCATGAATAGTTGGTTCTCACAGTTCTCAAAATATTAACGGTTCCTAAATGAACTTCCTCTTCCATTTGTATTTCCGGTAATCCTAACTTGTTTTTATATGACGCGCAGGCAGCTGGAAACAATACCAACATCCCTTTGGGGACGATGTTACTGAAAGTCCGAAGCTTGTTTCCCGAGGATTATTGGTACTGGATAGGAGTTGGTGCTTTGCTCGGTTACACGATTCTGTTCAACATTCTCTTTACTTTATTCCTTACATATCTCAACCGTAAGTTCCACTCTTGCTGGATTTGTGTAATTTTAATCAGCATTAACGTAATCTTTCAAATATAACCATCAGAAACTCCCTTGATGCCTATGTAGGCTCATTTAATATTATTTTACGTTTGTTCTATACAGCTCTTGGAAATCATCAAACAGCTATCCTTCGGGAAAATACCAAGTTGCAGAAAACAAATGGGATTGTTTCTGCAATCGTTGAGCTGAAACATTACCTACAGTGCTCACCTTCATATGCCGGTACTGATGTCGAAAACCAAAGAGGAATGGTTCTTCCGTTTCAGCCTCTTACCATGTCTTTCTGCAACATCAGTTATTACGTGGACATCCCAGGGGTATATCCGTAAATGTTGCTTTAGTATTTTCCTGGGTAATGTTTTTTTCAGTTCCATCATTTTCACATTTATCTTTCTCTAGGAATTGAGGCAAGAAGGTCTATCGAACAACAAATTGCAATTGTTGGTCGATGTAACTGGAGCTTTTAGGCCAGGTGTGCTTACTGCATTGGTCGGTGTCAGTGGTGCCGGTAAAACTACTCTTATGGATGTTTTAGCTGGTAGAAAAACCGGCGGCCATATCTCCGGGCATATATATGTTTCAGGGTACCCCAAAAACCAAGAAACGTTCGCCAGGATTTCGGGTTACTGTGAGCAGAATGACATTCACTCCCCATGCTTGACCGTCCACGAATCACTAATGTTTTCGGCTTGGCTTCGATTACCTTCTCATATTAACGTAGAAACGAAAAGGGTAAGCACTCATTACACTATTGTTGTTTTCTTAGAAAATCTGGGAATTTCCCGTTTGATCAGCTGTTTAATTTGAATATTCTGATTACAGGACTTCGTAGCCGAGGTTATGGAACTTGTTGAACTCGATCCACTCAAGGGATCGTTAGTTGGTCTAC
The DNA here is from genome assembly GCF_001531365.2 of Cynara cardunculus var. scolymus. NCBI lineage: Eukaryota > Viridiplantae > Streptophyta > Magnoliopsida > Asterales > Asteraceae > Cynara > Cynara cardunculus. The sequence goes on from NC_037537.1 coordinate 27,982,794, forward strand.
CGGGAATTGACGGGCTATCAACCGAGCAACGAAAAAGACTAACGATTGCAGTTGAGCTAGTCGCAAATCCTTCTATCGTATTTATGGATGAGCCTACTTCGGGACTAGATGCGAGGTCTGCCGCCATTGTTATGAGAACTGTCAGAAATATCGTCAATACTGGACGCACAATTGTTTGCACTATCCATCAGCCGAGCATTGATATTTTTGAATCGTTTGATGAGGTACTCTTTCTCTATCAAACTTTCTTCGCTATCACTATGCAACTTTATTTAAGACGGCCATAAATTGTGAATGGAAAGTGTTTGCTTTGTTCTACGTTGTGCCAAATTCTTTGTAGTTGACAAGTTACGATAATCTGTTCTTATAGTTGTTACTCATGAAACGCGGAGGAAAGCTCATTTATGCTGGTCCTTTAGGCACCGGATCTCACAAAGTTATTCGGTTTTTTGAGGTTGGTATTTCTTCATGATATTTTATGTTCATCTAGTCATGGTGTACTTATATGGTTTACAGATAGTAGACATCTACAACACTACAACAAATCTGGCTTTAGAGGATGCCAAATATGTCTAAATGTCCTATGCTTTACAAGTCCTAAGTTTTATAGGAATAATTGTGCGGCCTTGTAAAGATGTTACAATAAGTTAATAAGTAGACGCTTGTGGGCATCGTAATAAGTTTCTAAAGACAATTTTGAAATAAAACATTCTAATTTATTTGAAAAGTGTTTTATAAAAACAAGTGTCCTATAAAAGAGACTTTTCATAAGTGTCCTATAAAAAAACTAATAGGTGTCCCAGAAAATTTGTTGGAATGCTCAAATACGTCCTAACTAACATCCTATTGTAACATCTTTATGTAGGCATATAATTATCAGTCCTATGGAACAATTTGTCTTTGATGTCCTATAAAGTTGATTGTGTTGTAGTGACATTTTCATAAGGGGGGGGGGGGTGTTGTTTATAACAGTATATATATATAATATAAAACAAAGGATCGTGTGAGAACGGAAATTCAGGTGAGAAGCATAAGAAGGGATCTGGACCCTTGATCACTTTTAATCTCACACCAGCCCATGAATTGCGCTTGATACGGGAATTAATACAGTGCATCTCATTAGTGTTGAGATTCAATTAAGATTGAGATTCAATTAAGATTGATCCAAGGGTGGATATCCCTTCTTACTGTAACTTTTGTTCTCACCGATATATATATATATATATATATATATATAATTTACAAAATGTGATGATGATTGCTTCATGTTGAATTCTTTATAGGCGGTAAGAGGTGTTGCTAAGATCAGATCCGGATACAACCCTGCTGCTTGGATTCTGGAGGCTACTTCAGCAACAGAAGAAACCCGCCTTGGAGTAGATTTTGCTGAAGTTTATCGTCAGTCGGATCTATATTCGTACGTCAATCTTTGCTTGAATACGTTTTTTACAATCGATCTATTTCAACAAAGTTCTACTTATTCTTGTTATGCATTTTATCTTTTTCAGGCAAAATCAACAACTAGTTGAACTCTTGAGCAAACCAGATAGGAGTTCAAAATTCTTGTATTTCCCAACCAAATATTCTCAGTCATTCCTAGGCCAGTTTTCGGCATGCCTTTGGAAGCAAAATTTGTCGTACTGGCGGAACCCACAGTACACCGCTGTACGCTTTTTCTACACGGTCATCATATCATTGATGTTCGGAACAATGTGCTGGAAATTTGGCGCTAAAAGGTTTCTTATTTTCCTATGATTCGGCTATTTTATTTTATTCTCGTTTATCGTTTTCATTGAAGTCCAAATGTGTTACTCCTTCGTCGAAAGTAAATGAACGTCGTTCTAGGCAGTTATTTAAGTTGAAGTGTTTGACTATAATTCAAAAATCTAAAATGCCTAGCTACAATAATATCGGCTTTACAGAACGCCAAAACTGTCTAAATGTCCTAAGAGACCGTCTTATAGACTGTTCAGACGTATTTGGGCATCCTAAAAGACACTTCTAAAATGAATGTCTTATTAACTTTTTTATATACTCAAATCTAGATTTTGATTCTTGGTTTTCATCTTTTTTACTTTTTACAGGGAAACTCAACAGGACATTTTTAACGCAATGGGATCCATGTATGCGGCCGTTCTATTCATCGGGATCACCAATGCCTCTTCTGTCCAACCAGTGGTGTATGTTGAAAGGTCGGTTTCCTACCGAGAGAGAGCAGCGGGGATGTATTCCGCCTTACCGTTTGCATTTGCACAGGTACGGTTTGCTTGATTGTTTGTACTATTGAGAAAATGTTCTCATAAAGCATATGAACATGATATTATTACGTATTTTTCAGGTCGCAATCGAGCTCCCGTACGTGTATGTGCAGTCGCTTGTTTACAGCGTTATTTTCTACCTTTTGGCTTCGTTTGAATGGAGACTATTGAAACTCTTTTGGTACATATACTTCATGTACTTCACCTTGCTATATTTCACCTTCTTCGGGATGATGACAATTGCTGTTACACCCAACCATAACATTGCTGCCATCGTTGCTGCGCCGTTTTATATGTTGTGGAACCTTTTCAGCGGATTTATGGTTGCTAGAATGGTAAATTCTCGTTCTCTCAGTTCTTTTTATAGGACAATTGCTTATATAAGACGCTATTTCAAATAAGGTCATATAAAAATACTAACAAGACAGTGAGGGAAGTTCTGTTAGGAACGCAAAATTGATTAGGAACCCGGGAACCGTCCACAACGCGTCATGATGTATCTCTCTTCAGACGAATATTCATCATTAATAACACATTCATGGTGAATATGGACGTGTTATTCATGATGTATATATTACAACATTCATGATGAATACCACGTCCAAATTCTTGATGAATATGCCACTTGTCGCGCTGTGGGCGGTTTCTGAATTCTAATCAATTTCAAGTTGTTAACGAACCTGTTGCTTATTTCAAAGTAGTTCTAAAATACTTGTTAGGATACCCAAAAACATCTTATCGACTTATTGCAACACTTTTACATTGGATATAGGACACGGTTAGTTCTATAAGACAAGTTATTAGGACATTCAGATATATTTGGTGTCCTATAAAACCGATTTTGCTGTGGTGTAAAATTCTAAATCCTTCGGGTATGTTTTTTGTTGGACAGAGGCTTCCGATATGGTGGAGATGGTATTATTGGGCAAATCCCGTAGCTTGGAGTTTGTATGGGCTTCTAACATCGCAATATGGAGACGTGAATGATCTTTTAAAGCTTGCTGATGGTTTCCATTCAGTTCCGTTACGACAGTTTCTTGAAGACGAGTTTGGGTACCGCCACGAGTTCTTAGGTGTTGCCGCCACTGCCGTGGTGGGTTTCTGTCTACTATTTGCAGTGACTTTTGCTTTCACCATGAAATCCTTCAACTTCCAAAGGAGATGAAGATGTGTAATGGATTTGGGATCAGACAAAAGAAGGTTACTTGAGACGTTCTTTCGTTAATGTATGAAATAGCTGCTTAATCTTAGGGGCTGTTTGGCACTTGCTGAATGGTTTTGTACAGAATGGTTAAGTGGTCAGAATGGTTAAGAGGGTCAGAATGGTTAAGTGCTGAATGAAATATGATTGTTTGGTAAATGTTCTCTGAATGACAACAAATTACCATTTTAACCCTCTTCTCATTGCCTCTACTCTTTCCAAATATCAAGCACAATTCATCATAATAAGGAAATGACTTATAAACAGATACCAAAATGGCTTGATTCAACAAATACCGAAATGATTAGCTCATAACTTGAATCCACCAATGATCAAATCGATTACCTCATTCAAACAGCCCTAAGTTCATCGACATTATGATTGCAGAGGGAAGGAAAAAGGAGACAGAAGGGAAATACCTGAAATCGAGTGAGAGACGATATAGAAGACAACGGAGACGATGGAGAAGACGTTGGAGAACACGATCGAGTGGGATGAGGAACGAGGATCTCGCGTGGGAGGAAAGAGCGGCGGGAAGCAGTAGGGGCGGCGACGATCGTGGGGGGGAGACGGCGAATGGAAGACCGACGATGGGAGGGGGGAAGACGGCGAATGGAAGACCGACGATGGGAGGGAGGAAGACGGCGAATGGAACCGACGATGGAGGGGGGGAAGATGGTGAATGGAACCATGGAGGGGGGATGCGATGTGAAGAACGGCTTGAGAGGGCAGAGTTGGAAAAATAAACATCTGAATGGTATAGTGAAGCTTTAGGTGCAAAATGGTTAAGAGGTTAATGTAACCATTAAGAGCTTGTTTTTTTTTGTCAAACAGTCTTGACCTCTTACCGATTAAGATGTTGGCTCTTAATGTCACCATTAAGAGCCAAACAAACAGCCCCTTATATATCTTTTTATTGTAGAGTAACATATTTTTTAAATGAGCAAATTGTATGAGAAAGTATCGTAATTTAACTTGATTTCTATTTTGGGTAATATACTTTCAGAACTTCCATTTTGATATCTAATATGTAAATTTTTAAACATTTAAGTACCCGGATAACCGGTTAAAACATTAACCGGTTATCATGCTGATGTAGCGAGTGATGTGGTATCCAACTCAGTATTATTTGTTGATGTGGTTAGTGACATTGATTTTTTTAAATCTAAAATTAGTCTTTTTTTTAATCTAAAATTAGTCTTTATCCGGTTACCCAGGTGCTAAAATGTTTAAAACTTTACATCTTAGGTACAAAAATAGAAGTTTTGTAAGTACATTACCTAAAATAGGAATCAAGTTATTATACATTATTTTTTCATGCAATTTATTGTTTTTAAAATAAATATGAATATATTTTTCTCAAAATGAACATTTTGTACGTAAACAAATTAATACTTTTTTATTTTTCTTGCTCAAAAAATACATTTTTTTTTAAATAACGAGATAGATTGTGTTATACAAGTCTTCTAACATTTTTATATTAATGAATAATTGGGAAATTTTTTAATTAATTTAATATATTTATTAAATAATATGTAATGTCAAATTTTTTTTTTTTTTGAAAATATAATGTTATAACAAAAAATGTTACATGAGCGATATGTTAGATATGATATAGATGTTAGATATGATATGGAAACTTGATAACGTATATCATATCATCTTAATTCAAACAGTTGATTACTTATTTAATCGATAATTTTTTTAAGTACAATGTTATAATAAAAAGTTTAATTTAAAATTACATTGTTGTAATAAAATAAATGAATGTACAATATTAATAAGAAAATTTATGAAAATATGCTGTGTAAGTAACCTTTTTAACTAATCAATAGTCTTAAAATGTACGTGAACCAACAAGAAATGTACAATATTATAATAAGAAAGATCAGATAATCTTAAAATGTATGTTAACCAACAAGAAAGAATATGTAGAAATAAGAGTTACAGTATGATCATTTTACCAACAATATGACATTACTGCAACTATCTGATATAAAAATAACAACACTAAGGTCTTTATAGAAAAGTATCAAATATATTGTTTAGTTAACTATAAAAATAAAAGCAGATCAAGAGTCTGTCTGAAACTTCTGTAATTAAATCTAAAAGTTGAATATTATATATTTCTTTTTCTAGTACAATCGTTATAAAATTTGAAATACAATCGTTATATATTTATTGAATTCGACCTTTTCTATGTATTTCATTCTTGACCAATCAAGGATAAAGCCTTGTTAAAATGCTTAGCTTTCAAGCTTATATACTCTTTCACAACCAAAGGTCTAAAACAAGGGTTTCGAAACTTAGACGACGGAGCCACCACAGACTCAACCGGAGGTCCACAAAAGTAAGCAGCCGATATACGTTGCTTCGACTGGTTCACCATCACTCGATGATAAACAACCGGAAACTTTGAATTAGAGAATATATGCATGAGATCACCTAAGTTTACCACAAATCCGTCCTCCACTGGTTTCACTGGAGTCCAACCTGAACCTTCAACAAAGATCTCCAAGCCATTAACACCACCACCTTGGTGCAAAAGCGTCAAAAGGAGGGTATCAGTGTGAGCGGCAAGACCCAGGGTGCCGTCAGGGTTAGGGCAAGATGGGTACGAGTTGAGTTGAAGTGCACCCTGAGAGCCATGACTTGAAGTTGCCCAGTTTATTTCTTCTTGTGTTGCATCCAATGATTGAAAGATTAGACGCAAGAGGTTGTGGGCAAGTAGCTTCATTTGGTTTTGAAAAGCATCCATTGTGTCACTATATTCATAAATAAAAACACATGATTAAATACAAGTCATCTGTTATATAATCATGAAATACTGAATACAATATGTTGCATAACTGTTTTTGACTTGAATATGACTCTCGGTATTATTTTATTTGTATTGATTATGAAAAAGTAATTTCAATTAACAATTCAGAGCATTTCCAACAGTTTCTTTATAATTTGAAGACTCATCTGTTATATAATCATGAAATACTAAATACAACGATTTTTTTTTCCATGGGTGAGACAACGATTTTTGTTTCGTCTATGAACTTTGATTGTTCCAATTTTTTCTTACCATTGTTCATGGATGAAACCAGAAAATGAATTAGATAATTGAAGAAGTTTAAAAAAAATTCATAGGTGAAACGATAAATGAAGGAACTTTAAGTAATATTCCTTAATATATAAAAAAACAAAAATATCCCGGTTAACAAAATTAATATTAATCATTTGGTTTACAAAAGAAGGGGACTGTATATATATATTTATTTATTCAGGTATAAAAAAAAACAAAATCAGACGTATTTATCTATTCTTCCTTTTAACTTAATGACAAAAAACAAGAAATTATCATCATTAATTTATTTATAACAATTAACAAATCAAACATATAATATAGTTGATAACACGTCATTGATAAAAAAAATATTTTTAATTTTCATTTTTCCATGGCAGAATCATTACTTCCATTTTTTTTTTAAGGTGGCTGAAGATTTTTCCTGACTGTTATCTTCAAAAATTCATGGGTTTAATCAAGATATATTATAATTTCAATGACGGATCCAGGAAATTAATAGGGTGGGGGGCACGTTGGACGAAACCCGGGAGAGGGAAACATATGGTCATATGGGACTAAGGGAAAACCATCTAAGACGAGAGTGAAAATAGAAAATTTAAAGGTTGGAACCGCTGCCACTGGAAGTAACTGACGTGGATATTAATTGTTAACAATTTTTTTTAAGAATTTGCACAAATAATAAATACATAAAATGTTAGTTTTGAGAGTATGACGTGTACACCAAGTAACTTAATGCTACCTATATATGTTTTATGAATGCTACGTGCATGAATCTGCATGAAACTTTTGGTCAAACCCCAAAACGTATATATATCGGAGATGATATTTGAAGTGTTTGAATAAATCTTACAAGTCGAAAACTTACCAAAATCCTTGGAAATCATGTGGCCAAAGAGTCTTAGCATCATCAAGACAAGAGCCCATGATGGTGAACCCTTCATGCCACATACCCTTATCGTAAAACGGCGAGATCCTAGCCGTTCCATAGCCGGTGGCACCGGTTGGTGATCTCAAGACCTTGCACTTTTCCTGAATCGGCAGACCAAAAAGCCTTCGTATCTCTGACTCGACCTTATTGACCAGCACCGACGGCACCCCATGGTTGATGACTTGAAACATGCCCAAAGTTTCGCATGCTTGACGTATTTGATCGATTGCGTTGGGATCGGTGAGATCGATGACGGGAATGATTGGATCTTGAGGATGATATTGGTGGGTTTGTAGGTCGGGTTGAGACCAAATATGGGTTTCGGGGACTTTATCGATTGAGTTGAAGTCAAGAGGAGTGATATCAGAAGGGATGGGGTAATCTCCATAGGCTTCTGAGAGAGTGCTCATGATTACAAGAGCGTCTGAATCACAAATTAAAACCTTATAATTGTACAAGTCAAATTGGATCTTGGTTCAGCGATTATATATATACACAAGCATACAAATCTGAGGGGTTCAAATCTTAACAGTAATCAAATAAAAAAATGAATTATGGTAATAAAATAATGTATTAAACTCTAAAAATAAATAAATAACGACATAAAAATCTTTTATTTATATTATTATAGAAAAATTATTTTAGAAATTTATTTAAAAAAATTCCTTTTATCATTTTTTGTGATTTTAAGGTAATTTACTTTTTACTAAAGAATTTATTGTTTATTTAAGGAATTATTTAAAAAAAAATACTATTTTCGTCAAAATCATATTTGATTCACAATTAAATGATATTTTTTCAAAATTTTCTCCTAATTACATGTGATTTAAAACGTGAAAAATAATTTTTTAAATTAAACATTGAAAACAAAATGGAAATAGATCAAATGTGACTGTGTAACATAATACACTTATATGATATTATGGATAACTTACATTTATTTTTCAATTAAATTTATTATGATCAATATAACATCTGATATTTTGACGAAAATTAACGATTTTTTTTTTTTGGAAAAATTGATTGTGGAGATCACATGTGATTTTTGATGAAAACTATAAAAGGGTATTAAATAAATTACTTCAATAAAAAATAAATATTTATTTGAAAAATAAAATCACAATTATTTTGAATGTCATAAAAATGAGAAATTAATTATGACTAAATCACGAAAATTGTAAAAGAAATCTTTAAATAAATATCTTAATT
>NC_037537.1:27993170-28014597 GCF_001531365.2 Cynara cardunculus var. scolymus
AAAAATATGAATAAATACCTTAATTAAATTTATTAAATAATCTTTATATAAATAAATGATTTTTGATATCTAATTTATATACAACAGTGACACATATGTCATTTTGGGTAATTTTTAAGAAAGTTCTATTTAAAGTATTATTTAATAAAATGATTGACCCATAATTATTCTCTTATTCTTTTATATATGTATCATTCTCGATTGATCTTCCTCTCTCTCTCTCTCTCTCTCTCTATATATATATATATATATATATATATATACATGTATAAGGATGCTAAAAGAAAACAATAGATTGTAAAAATGTATTATATACATTATATTATAAATATTTTTTATAATAAATAATGTATTTTATACAAAGACGAACAATCGCGTGCGAATATGAGTTTTAGTAAGAAGTGTAATAAGGGATTTGAACTCCTGATCACTTTTAATCTCACCCTTACCCTATAAATTGTGCTTGATATGAGAATTGATCCGGTGCATCTCTGTACATCTCATTGCTGTTGATTTTCAATTGAGATTAATCTAAGAATGAAGATCTTTTTTTACCATTCTCTCCATAGCTTTCATTCTTATCGGAACCCAACCCTTTATATATGATCATGGATATAGTTTTTGCAAAATTAAACCCGCCTTATTACTCATAACCATTGAATTATGGGTTTCCTTGTTCTCTTTTTAGTGTTTTTTCTTGAACCATGATGATGTAACTGTAATTTCAGAAAACTAGAGATGGAAGCAACAATTTTCAACAAATCATATTGACGGAAAACATAATTTACAAGATATGGAATAAATAAAGTTGATGGATAAAAACCGTTAAAATAGAAAAACATAACGAGACCAAACCCGTAATTTACTCTTAGGGCTTGTTTGTTTATTTAAAAAAAGCTCTTAAGTCTGAATCGGTCAGACGTTTTTATTTTCAGACCGTTTGATTTTTTTTGAAAATAAGAGCTGAAAAGCTTTTATTGTCCTCTGAATTTTTAAGTGGCAGTCTAAACTCTTAATGGGCTCTTATTCACACACCATATCGATCTCTCGTTCTCTCGCTTGATTTCCAGCTACCAAATCATACCGATCTATCCACATCATACGATCTAGACACCATATCGATCTCTCGCTCGGTCTCAAGCTACCGATCTATCCAAAACGATCTCTACAAATCGATCTCTCCTATATATGAGTTATTTTCTGAGTATGATCAAACCAATGAGCAAAGGATGATGGCGACACAATTAATGCAATATGAATATTGGTTCTAGTCGTTATGAGACTTTTTTCGTGTTTATATTGATTCAGATTTCAGACTTCAGACGTAAAAACAAACAGTCTGACTGATTCAGATTTCAGACTTCAGCACCACCTCTTATAAATCAGAAGTGAAATCATACTTCAGACTTCAGCACCTCTTAAAAAACAAACACCACCTTACTATTATTTTTCAATGGGTATTCAACATTCCAGTTAAATATTCATATTAAATTATGTATCAAAAAAAAAAGCCACATCGATTTTGGTTCGCAAAGATAGGCATGGCAACGGGACGGGGATGGGGCAGTTTTTGAATCTCCGTCCCCGATTTTTAGTAATAGCCTCGGCCCCGACCCTGACAGATACGAGGATTAACATCCCGTCCCCGATCAAACCCCATAAAGATGTTAGTTTGAGTCTACCGGGGATCCCCGACCTTGAGACACTGAATCGGGACAAATCACCATTCTTTCGAAAAGATCTCTAAATGAATATCCTACATATTTTAAATATGTGCTTTTAGTATTTCGTTTTTAAACGCCATATTTTTGTAAATATAAAAAGAATCATCAAAATTAACACAAAATGCCAAAACAAACGCAATCAAGTGCCTTGGACTTTTGGGAGGTATCATATTAAACGTTTGATCACCATTATAAAATATAGAGACTTTATCGACGAAAAAATTTATCAGTAATCCATCGAAAATAGCTATCATCAGTAGACTGCCAGTGGATCTCATCATCAAAGAAAATGCGGCTAGTAATCGTCATTACCGAATGATTTTTAAAGACCGATGGAGAAATCTGTCAATGATGGTCAATCTACAGGAAATTACTGATAAAATAAAACAATGAAAAAAAATACTGTTTGGTCAAAGAATGTCAACAAAACCAATTTTGTTGACATTGTTATATTCGTTTAGCAGATTAAACGTTCAATCTTCACTTACTTATATAAAACAAAATATTTCTTGACAAAAAGACGTAAAAAAGACAATCTTGTTGACGTTGTTATATTCTTTTAGCAGATTAAAACGTTCAATCTTCAATTACGTATATAGAGTAAAATAACGAAAATATACAACTTGATCATAGAATGAAAACAAAAACAATTTTGTTGACGTTGTCATATTCGTTTAACAGATTAAAATTTTAACGTCCACCTTTTATTCATATAAAATAATTAAAAAAATACTATCTGATTGAAGAACGTCAACAAAAACAAATATGTTGACGTCGTTATATCTGTTTTTTTCCCATTAATTAAAATTATTTTAATACAACAATTGTCATGTTAAAAACAAAATCAAAGACAAATCAAGTTAAAAAAAAGGGCATGTGGTTGTGTAGTTGGCAAAATTTGGATTAAGTGATGTCGTTTGGTTAATTAAATATATTGCATGGTTTTGAAGTCACTTGTAAACTATGGAAGACAACAAAATATGGTAACATAAAATTCAATTGGGGACTTTTATTTTGTTAAAATATTAGGGGTGTTTTGGACATAAAAGTACAAGATTCCTTTTTAACATATGCAAAATATTATTAATAATTTGTAAATTGATATCGAAAAATCCGATAATTGTTTGTATTTGATCTGGAAATATGATATCTGGTTGGAAAAGAATAATAACTGTGTATTTTTGTTGGTGTGCAAATAAACAAGTTATGAGTATTGGCAAAAAATCGTGTCTTTGCTTTTTATAGAAGAGGTTTTAAGATGCAACTTTTAGGGGTTTCGGCTATGGACGTATTCGGTTTGTTGATTATGAATACAAGGAAAAGGGTTTTGTCGTTTTGGGTTTCTTGTTAAAAGAAGACACGGATGTCGGTTTAGAAATTACGTTAAAGAAGCAGACATGGATGGAATTTTATAAATTTTAGGTTTAGAAATTAAGCTAAAAATGTTACCGTTTCTCTTGGTAAGAGACATAAATAAAAAGACAACATATGGTGGTACGATGATTTCATTTCGTCGTTGTTTACACGTACATAAACATTTACCCGACACATATAAACGTATTTCAAATTTTTTAATTGTTTTAGAAGGGTAAATTGCATCAAAATGAAACTAAATTTGTACTTTTTTTTATGTTTTAGGAATCAACTTTCAATACTTCATTTTGGACCTAGTCCCAAACTTTACAAAACATTCAAAGATCTCTTTAACATCTCTAACGGAATCACTGTATCGCCTAAACAACAATACGGAAACAAATATAGATTGACGATGTACTTTATAACACCTCAACCATTAAATACAATCATCACAACATAGTAACCAAGAATATATGCTTCACTATGCAATGGTGATACCTCAAACAAGTAAATAACACAAGATTTAACATGGTTTCACTATCGAGACGACAATATTTGTAGATAATAGAGGAAAAATCAATATTTATCAACACAAATCAATGGATTTTTTTGGTTTTTTGTTTGATGTCTTTTGTATTTTCAATATCCTATTGCACACCTCAAAATTTAGCCGGTGCACCTTTCATAAACTAAAAAAAGAATTTACTTGCGAAAATCAGCTGAGCCAGTGCACAGGACCCCGCTCGGGTATTCGTAGGTCCGCCCCTGCCAAATGTTCAATGGCCCAACAATACCCAATTACTGATAGAGCTCAGCTTTCTAAGAGGTCAAGGTTTAAATATCACCAAAAATGAGGAGTGTGAGTGTTTGTCATATATAAACATTGTACACTTCAATAAAAACATTTGTTCCATTACTATACGACACCTATGTGATATTTTTGGTCACATAACCAAGTCGCATACATCAAGCTATGTGATTTCCCAAGTCACATGCGGGTTATTATTTCTATACCGTAACTTCTGTCCCTTGAATGAACAACTTGCCCAGAGACTCCTAATTTCTTGCAAGTAACGTATAAGAACAACCAAAGATGGATCCATAAAAAAATTCAAATCGTAACATTGTAGTACACAACGAAACAAAATGATGGCATGGTAAGGAGCATAAAAAAAATTACACTATACTAAAACAATTTTGTGGCGACACCAGACCTCACTGATGATCATGTAAATCCGCCTGTTCTCAAGTTTGTCACAATTTTAATATCCGCTTTGTGGCAGTAACATTTCATGGCTCTCCTATATTCACTTGCCTTCCTTTTATCCTACAACATACATAAAACATCAACGTATAAAAGATTGATTATACCTTAAACTCGCCTAAACTAAGTCCCATAAGAAAAACCTTTGAAGAATGAAGATCAAGATTGAGTTTCATACCAATAACTTTTTCAAAAACCTGAAAGATTGACATGCCTGAAGAAGGGAAGGGTAGAAAGGTAATTCCACATAAAGGGTCATCTCTTTTGTTGATAAAGATACATATTGATATTGTTAAAAAGTACTTCAACGCAATCCCAAGGATTAGAAGTTGTAAATAAGTCTATAGATGCAGTATCAGTATAGATAAAGCTGTCTCTATAGATTAATCTATCCGTATAGATTGGGAGAGTTTTTGTTTGGAAGGTTTTCATATATGGAAGGAGTGTATTTTTTAATTTGGAGGAGCAATTTAAAAAAAAAAACTTGGCTTTCTGCATAAAAGTCTCCTTAGAAGCTTACTGAACAAGTCAGTTTCTATATCATTAAGCCACTACCAAACAGTCATGTATAGCTGACCAAATAAGCTGAGTCTCATTAAGCTGGCAACAAACAGGCATTAAGCAACATATGGTCCAGCTTGAACCCCTTGGGTTGACAGCTTGAGCTTGCTGCTTTGACACATTTCTTCAGCAAGAACATTTTGTTATATTTCGTCTATTTTCAATTTAAGAAATCGAGGGGGAAGGGAAATCTTTTTTGTTCTGAAAAATGGTTGTAACTGCCTTTTTAATCAAGTCCTTAGATCATCTAATTTAACGGTTGATATCTATTATCAACTTCTCATTCTATTTGCCATTCTCATTTGAACATATATGCAACTTTCATCAAACATCTAAGAAAAGATAGTATTGCAACATCCATGAGATGATCAAGGTAATTATTTCCGAAGAAAAGAAAATGAATAACAATTTGCCAAAAGAAAACTATTGGTGAGTGTTTTGGACACCCTAACACGCTGGTTACATTTTGGTGCAATGTACCCTAACTAATACTACTACATATGCGAGTGTGGGCAAATGCTGGAATATATGCTCAACCTGAAGATATATGGGTACAAGTAAAAAACCATCCATGAATTTTGCGGTGCGATTTTACCCATGATTTTTCGATATGTATGCAATTAACAAGTATTTTTGCTATATCTACTCACCGTATGGTTCCACCATACAGAACACTTATCATAATTTGAAGAAAATACATAGAAACTGCAAAGAATCCCATGGGATAAAAGCCGATTTAATGTTTTAGCAATGTGACAAAGAAAGATGAAACCAAAAACCTGAAACAAATTAAGATTTACATAAACTTACGTAATCAAGGAACCGATGGAGTTGTTGGAGTTGAGGATGTCAATGGTGGCTCCTTACGGAACTCCTTGACCACAGCAGCTAGTGCCTCGGGGTTTAATCCGTGGTCACAGAGTGCAATGAGCACAGAAAGTGTGTGGCGATCCAACCCTAAGTCAAGAATGTTTGACATCTGAAAAACTAACTCCAGGGATTCCCGGGCAGTGCGTGCAGCTTCTGGATCCATGAACGAAGAACTTCAAAATATAACTGCAAAGTTCAAAACCAACTTGAAAAAAAATGAAAATCATAACAATTAGACATTAAAATCACCAAAAGAAAACCATGACAATAACCATCACTGCAAATTTCAAGTTTGATGCACCAAAATACTCTTAGCTGATTAAGGTTTCTGATCCTCTCTCCGTTCAAAAACTCGAATAACATGTTGAAATTTTGAATTTTGAAATCAAACCTAAACCATCCCAATGTGGATTTGATTGCAAATTCGAACATCAAGATCATTTTAGTAAATGCGTGTAATGTCGTTCGCAATCAATTTTCCTTAAAACGCCTAAAACACGTATCAATTTTGAAATTCAAATATCTCCTGTTCAATCGCAAAATGAAATTATGAGAGACAGTGTAATCATCTAATCTAAATGCAGAAATCATGAAAGGACCAAATTTGAGTTCCATCGCATTACGATACAAGAACTTGGCAATCGATTATAAACAAATACATAAACAACAATCGTGAAACGTAAGTAAATGATGGGAACACAAGAAAATCAACTGATCCCAAGAGTGAAGGAAGTGATTACCTGCTCGAAGCTTCAATTTGGGCGATTAGGGCTTCAAATGTCGGACGGCGTTAGGGAAGTGAGCGAGGGAGAAAGTGGACCCTGAAATTTCAATTTCCTAAATATTTCACAGCATGTTATCAATTTGATAAATAATACGATAAAATCGATGTATTTATAAAATTAAATATTCGTTACATTTGATTGGAAGAAAACTATAAAGAAAAAAAAAAGGAAAATTGTTCTAAAATGGAACCAACTTTCATCTTATTTCTATTTTGGAGAACCAATTTTTAAAATCAGTCATTTTGGAGTCTCTATCAAACTTTTTGTTTATTTAAGGATCTGATTGATCTGTTAAACAGGTAACAAATAATTTAAGGGCCTCTCATTCAAATTGTTAGATTCAGATATTCAACGTATCGTAGCTATGACCATCTAATTTGACATATTTTTTAATCCATTTTATTTCATTATCCGAGTTCATTTTTGTCAAATTTTTTCCTAATCCTTAAACTATATATATAAACTTGACATTGCAAATAATGATAATTGGTGATTGAAAACATGAGGAGACAACATCTGGATCGTTAAGAGTTGAATCTTGTTTGGCAAGAAAAAATTTGTCTCTTAATAGTTCTAAAACCTTCAGAATGATTTTGTATCTTGATCCTCCCTTAACCATTCAACCCGTAATTTCTTTGTAAACAATTACCAAACAATTATTTTTCATTTTGCATTATATCATGAGAGTCTTTAAATCATTCAACAACTGTCAAACAGTCCCTACATATTGGCCATAATTTTTTTATGTAGATATTGTACCGAAATTTTTAAACAACTTTCTTACGAAGATTGAAGGAGGGCCGAATGCACCTATTAGTCCTTTAGCTTTTGTCACCATGCACATCTACAATACCAACGTACTATCTATACGTATTCCATTTTCGAAGAGAAAATGTAAAATAAACACGTATTCGAGTGATGGCGAACCGTAAATGTGTACATCCGGTTGCATCATAAATGGGAACAAATCAAGAAACGACGAAGAAAAATTTCTCAGGTTAAGCATCATAGAAGGAACCCGTATCCCGTTTGCTTGATGCCACAAAGTGTTTTAATCATAATGAAACAAAGAGAAAGAACAAAAGCGGATGACCACTAGAAACGTCTCAAAAAAGATAGGAATACAGTGGACAAAAACTCTAAAACTCAAAACTCGATGTTTTTTTGAATATTGCAGTCCGATACCTCACAGTTTCTCTTCAGTACTCGACTCTACAGCAGCTCGTGTTGTCCGCTGTCTTGGATCTGCCATTAAAACACCACCATGCCCTCCTGCAATAAAGAAGGCATGTAAACAAAACCTTAAAAACATGGGTTAGAAAGCATTTTGACTTTTGAGGTCAAACATACACTTTCTAAATCCAATATTGACCAAGATTTACTTATTTATCTCAAATTTTTATTCCAACATTTTACATGTTTTATGTAATGAAGGTAAAATAGTCGTTGAAGTTGTGGACTAAGGTTGCAGGATACTTGTTGATTTTGAATTTGAAAACCATAACCTTTGACCTTATGGGGCAGGGTAGATTATAGAAAAAAAACTTACCATGAGGCATTGACCTTCGATCATTTGAGACAGCCCCAGGACTTGAACTCCCAGCAACATAGAATCTTCCACGTGGCAAACCAGAGTTACTGGCGGCCATGCCAGTGTTTTCACCAGTCACCGGAATATTTTCACCACTGGGTCTGGCTGGTTTGACGACCGAATTGGAGTAACTTGTTGACCATGATGCACCAGTAGATCCGGCCAGAGCCATTATCGCATCTGCCTGAAAGAAACCAAACAGGATGATCTATACAACTTTCAAAGGATCAAAAAGAGTGAACTTGTTCACAAATATCTTTTCTTGATGATCATTTCAACTGCATTCATTAGAACAAACTGAAAGGATCAAAGAGAAAAAACTGACTTTGTTCGGATGAACATCATCAAAGACATGAGCTTGACCGCCGTAAAATATAGTCATCTGGCGACTAGCAGACGTTGAACCTTGTCGGCTGCAAATGTAACCATAAAATGTTAGATCTAGGGGTATCGTGATGAATCAATTGAACAAGACTTGGATAGAATTTTGGAGCGTGTAAGGAACACTTTCCATTAGTAATATTTCGACTTCGCCAGGGGAATAATCGAAATTCACACTCTGGTTTTTAAGCAGAAAACGAGAATAAAACACAAAGATCTTGTTATATTCCAATGTTAAATGGAGACTGAAAACTCCTATGACGTCAACATCAATGAGAGCACTCACCGTTAATCAGAAGTGATTTCTCACTTTCTCTTGATCAGCAGAGATCAGTAGACCACTGCTGATCGGCAGAAAGTGAGCACTCACCGTCACCGCTGACTCACTGATCAATGCCGAAGGCACTCGTTGATCAGTGTTTACTAAAAATACTTCAGTGCCTCAAGAATAAGGCACACCGAAAGTATTGATCTCATTGTCGGCCTCTTCCACATACCGGTTAGCTTTAGGGGCCTTGTCCTTTAGACCCCTGCTGCACGGAGATCTTAGATTCAAGTTAGATTATACAAGTGCAGTCTGCACTTGCTAACCTGTATTATAGCTTAACCAAATACCCTTTCAATCACTTGTAAATTTCAATTACACCAAACGGGCAGATGACAGCAAAATCACCAACATAAAACGCATATATCTTATCACAATACTTGGTTCAAAATGATTGAATCGAGTGTTTATAATGTTTACCGAAGAGGAGAAGACGACCCTGGCTCAGGAACACTGATTACAGACTTCTGTTTGCCAATAGCTGGTTCAGCTACGCCACCATTGACGTTAATCGAGCTGCTCAAAATTCCTGACCCTTTGATTCCAGTTCTAGATCCTTGATCAGCAGCTGATTGGGAAATCACTGAACCCACATTGGCATCTTTAAATCGATTTGAAAGTGTTTGATATGCATTTGGTACAGCTTGACCAGCTCGTGGAGGGTACTGCAATAATGGCCCAACGTTAACCGGAATGGCTCGTTCCCATTTAGATGTTGGTCTAATTGGATGAGCAGCCATGAAAGCTTCAACTTCATGGGGTCGTTTTAGTTGTTCTTGCTGCCCTATATTCGAAAGGACCTTCATCAGATGTGAGTTTTCTGGAAAATCTGGTCTGATTTGGGGGACACCATCTCTGGATGAACCCATGAATACATAATCTGAGTTACTGCGTTTACTCCCTGCATATCGGTTACGGATTTCTGAGGGTGAAAAATCGTTTCTTTGGCCATAAAATGGCACTCCTTCAAGATGAGATCCAACCTGTCTGTCTACCATGGTTAAAATGAGAAAATTTATCAAATTATGATAAGAATGTGACAATATGATCACCATTAAAGCTTCAAGTATGAGCACTGACGTGTTCAACCACTCGTTTTAATCGATCATGAGGATATATATTCTATCAAATACTTGTGCAATGAGAATTCAAACCATGGGAATTTGCTGAAATTGCAATATTGGAAGAAAAAAATCTGAATAACCGCAGACATTTTATCAAACAGTGGACGGGCAGGTTTACTTACCAGAATCCAGATCAGAAGTAGTGGAAATGGGGGCACCACCGGCACGCGATGCAGAAGGAGAAGGGGAACCACCGTCGGCGGCGGCGCAGTGAAGCAATGGAGCACACTGACGGCCAAGGAAATCATGGAAAATTGTGGGCTTCACATCGTCATTGACATTGGTGGTGGTGTTTTGAGACATTGTGCTTGAAAACAGGACGGCAGCCATAATCTCATCGGAAACCACTTGTCATCATCGAGACCCGAAAAGGAAAGTGGAGGATGATGGGAGCACGATTATCAGAAAAGATGAAAGATAAAGGATTTTGAAGAGCAAAAGGTAGTTGCTTTGTACAAATTCTTGGGTTGTGTTGCTTCTGCTCCCCTCCCTGCTGCCCATCTCAGGGGGAGAGATGAGAGGTGGCGTGGATCTACTTCTTGGGTTTTAGTAACTTTTATTAATTATCACCGGAAAGCTTTGTTTGGTATGTGCGGTTGCTAAGATTGTTTAAAGGCGATAAATTAAACGAAGATATAAAGTTTTAAACATTTAACTATTTAGATAATCAATCGAAAATTATTTTTAGATTAAAAAAAATAAAGAATTCATGTAATTAATTACGTTAGTAAATAATACTGAATTGGATATCACATCAACATGATAACCAGATAATACTTCAAGTCAAAAAAATTTAAAATACAAAGACTAAAAGATTTTTTTTAAAATAATTGGGATATTTTTATCAAAAGATAACTTTTTATATTTGAAAAAAAAAACTTAAATAAATAAGATTTAAATATAGAAAATGGTTCCAAAAGAAATGGGAGAGAGAGAAGACGGAAGATGGAAGATTCTTTGTTTGATTATCGATTATGATGCAAATGTCTCAACATTCTGATTCTGTGTTTCCAACATCCCACTCTGACATCTTTGGAATTCTGTCCAACTTGTACCATCCTGCTTCAATACTTGTACTCTCTTTTCATTTTCATCATTCATCCTTTAATCTTGAGTAAACTCCATTTTTGGTCCCTCTGCTTTACCCAAATTTTTTGAAAACTATCTGTTTAATAAGTATTTTCGAAATAGACATGCATTGGGTATATTTTTATGTAAGAGGTTGTTCGTTTGTTGGTTAATGGGCTGCATAGGCTATATGACTTATTTGGTAAGGCTTATTATTTGCTTGCAGCTTAATGATTCAGCTGAGTGCTTATTTGGTCAACCATAATATATGTGTCATATGTATTCAGTCATGATTATTCACAAACACCCTTATCAGTTTACTTCATAAACACGCCTCACAAAAGAAAAGCCCTCCCACAAGAAAAATCTATCTCTTCTGGCGCCTCTTTTCCACGTCGCAGGTCATCCTCTCCTCCCTCATAGTTGATCTAGTAACTCACGTTGCCGATCTCTTCATTTGTTCAAGGGTGTCCGTGAAAACCTCCTCGCTCGTGAAGCCTCATAGTCGCCTATCTTTTCCAACCTTCCCTCACCTTCGTTTGTGAAAACCTCCTCCCATATTTGATTTGTATCTTTTTGTTTCGTGTTTTTTCGTTCTAGGCTTCTCTCCTCTTATGTTCCATGTGTTTTTGTTCCACTTGCTTCATACCATATTTCTTTCGATGCATACGTGTTTTTGATCAGGCATAAATTGTTCCATGTTTTTTTTAGAAATTATTGTTCTTGATATCAAATTGCAACTGTTTACAAAAACCTGCTTATTAAGGATTTGTTGTATACTGATTTGTTCCATGTTTTTTTAACAAAACTTCATACCATGTTTTTTAATGAAGATTTGTTCTTGATAAATAATATCTGCTTGCATCAACCTGCAACTATTCATGAACATGTTTTAATTGCACATTTGTCGTATATCGGTTTGTTCCATGTTTATCAAACGGTTACTTTAATCCTTAGGGGTAAAATAGTCATTTTTGTCTTTCAGATTGTTTATTCAGCACAACAACCAAACAACAATATGCAGATGAATTAATCTATATAAACAACTTTATCCATGTAAAACTTAATAACAAAACAGTCTAATAATCTTTAAGATTAAAATGTGACAATTTTAAATTAAATGGGCTGAATTTAATCACTTTTATCAAGGCCTAAGAGGAAATTAAACGACAGTGGGGAAACCAAGTTAGTTCAGCCCATAAGCCCAAGATATATAAGGTCTGGTTTACACTTCAAAATTCAAAATCTGGATCAATAGCGAAGTAGCAGTCACAGACGAAGCTCGAGTCTTCTTCGTCATTTGGGAGAAAATTGCAGGTAAATATCTCGGTTTTATTGCTTTGAAGATTGGTATATAGTACTCCGAACATCAAATAGAGTCGATTGGCTGTTGCGTTAGTTTGAACAGAGGGATAGAAATTCCCTTTTTGTATGTGAAATAGATCTCAATCAAGTATCATATAGATCATACCTTCAATGTAGGTGTATTAGGATCGGATATTTGGGAGGAATCGAACTAAAATCGAAGATCGTTGAACTCAAAACCTTGATAATTGCCACCAATGAACGGGCCTGCTTCTATGGCTTGGTCTATAAACTTTTTTGACTATCGTGTAATGGATGGTTGGATTAGCAAGTATCACGAACTAGTTAAACAGATAAATCAATCCCAAAAAGACTTGAAATTATGTGAGATCATGTTGTTTTCTTCACAAAAATGTTGTTACGAAGTTTCAAATGTTATTTTATGGTATCACGGATCTTACAAAATAAGATAGTCGTGAACCCAACCCTAAACTAATTCGTGCAATGAAACAGAAAATCAAAATAATATGAATTAATATTAAAAATGTTTGAACAATTAATATTAATTTTAAAAATGTTTGAACAATTAATTAATTCACGACCATACAAAAGTAAGTTTGAGTTGACTTTGCTTTTTCATTCTTGTTCTCCTCGTCTTTCATTGTCCTGTGTAATTCCCATCATCTTCAAACTTTTGATTTCAACAACCATGGCAGATGCAGCTCTTTCTGGCCTTGTGAGTGATGTGTTGAGGAGCCTCACATCGACCGCTATCCAGGAGTTTGGGCGACTTCGGAGACTCGAAGCTGATGTTTCGGCTCTCAACAACACTTACACTCAAATCCAAGCTGTTCTCAGCGATGCAGAGGTGAAACAGAGGAAGGAAAAGGGTGTAGAAACATGGCTCAGCAATCTCAGATCTGCATCTTTGGAGGTCGAAAACATTCTCGACAATGCCTTAACTGAAGGTATGCTGCAAAGGCTACACAACGAAAGAGGCATCAAATACAAGGTAAGAGCCTTCTTCTCCTACAATCATAACCCCCTTTTGGTCCGTGCTAAGGTTGCTTATAAAGTAAAAGCCATAAGAAGAAAATTGGACAAGATTGCAGCAGACAGGTCCCAGTTTAACTTGATTAGCGATGCCGTAAGCGTGGATGATGGTGAGACAAGAAACATGGAAACTAGTTCACTCGTACCTACATCCATTATATACGGAAGAGAGGCAGATATGGAGATGGTGGCTCAGAAAATATGTAGCAAAGATATAGTTAGACACGACACTGAAACGGTCCAGGTGTGCGCTATCTGGGGCATGGGGGGAGTGGGAAAGACTACTCTAGCTCAATTAGTCTACAACAATGAATGCGTGAGGGAACATTTTGAGTTACAGTCATGGGTGTATGTCTCCAGTGAGTTCAAAGTTAAGAAGTTAACAAGAGCTATCATAGAATCCATTGATAAATGCCAATGCCAACTTCCGCAGCTGGATGCGATGCAGGTATATCTCCAAAACAAGTTAAAAGGAAAGAGATTTTTTATTGTATTGGATGACGTCTGGAACGACGAGAGGACGAAGTGGGATGAGTTAAGTAAAGCACTCAGTAGTGGAGCGGAAGGTAGCATTGTTATGATCACAACACGAAATCAAACAACTAGCAGAATGATGGCTAAGGTTCCTGAGTTCCAACATAAAGTGGGATGTTTGTCTGAAGAGGACTCGTGGTCATTATTCAAGAAATTTGCATTTGCATCTGGAAAGGAGGGGGGAAACATAAGGGAGCTAGAGTCTATTGGAAAAGAGATAGTCGATAAATGCAAAGGACTGCCTTTAGCAGTGAAGACTTTGGGTGTTCTAATGTGGTCGAAAGGTAATGCGAGTGAGTGGCAAAGTGTGAATAAGAGTGATGTATGGGAGCTCCAAGAAAATGACATTTTGCCTGCTTTAAAGTTAAGCTACCATAACTTGCATCCACATTTAAAACGATGTTTTGCTTATTGTTGTTTGTTTCCTAAAGGCTATGAAATGGGAAAAGATTTATTGATAGAGTTGTGGATGGCAAATGGCTTTATTCCATCTAGAGGAGAAACAGACTTGTATGTGATTGGGGAAGAAATATTTAATTGTTTGGTTTCGAGGTCCTTCCTCCAGGATGTGCAAGAAGACGAAAACTCCAAGGATTTGGTATGTAAAATGCATGATTTGATGCATGAGCTAGCACGATATGTGATGAGATATGATTGCTCAATTATAAACCCAGGTAAGGAGTTGATAACCCCTGATGAGGTACTTCATCTTAGTTCATCCTCTTCGGATTTTTTCTTCTTGGACCAGGATTTGGTAAGGCTAAGATCATTACGATCAATATTCATCATTGTTGATGAATACAAAGGGAACATTAGCCAAATTTCAAACCATGTTTATCTAAGGGTGTTGTGTTTGGATGGAATCAAACAATCAACATTGCCAGAATCAATTTGTGAATTGAAACATTTGAGATACTTGAGTATATCACACTCAGGCGTACATTTTCTACCCAAATCAATTATCTATCTCCAAAATTTGCAAGTCTTACTTGTGCGAGGGTGTACGAAGTTGGAAAAGTTGCCTGAAGGTATGAGATACATGAAGAATCTTCGATGTCTCGATAACCAAGACTGCTATCGAATCCACTGTATGCCTGTTGGAATGAAAGAATTAAGGTGTCTTCGAAGACTTGCAAGATTTGTTGTTGGTAAAAAGAAAGGGGCCCAAATTAGGGAACTGGGAGATCTAAATCTTCTTGGATGGGGGTTGGAATTAGATGGGCTTAAGAATGTTGGAGGTTTGGAAGATGCCAAGAGTGCCAATCTGAAATGCAAAATAAATTTAGTATCTTTGGTATTATGTTGGTCCGGCAGCGATGGATTTAAAAGTGAAGGAGAAACGGCTAGACACGATGAAGAGGTTGTCGAGGGATTGGAACCAAATTCGAGTCTCAAGGAGCTGGAAATACGAAATTACATGGGAAAGATGATTTCACCGAGTTGGATGATGAATTTAAGGAATTTGGTGAAGATCAACTTTTCGTGCTGTGAAAGATGTGAAAGCATTCCATCACTCGGAAAATTACCCAGCCTTAGGGTTATACATGTAGCGTGGATGCTTGTTCTCAAGTGTTTCCATGATGATGAATTTTCTGGTTTACAAGAGTTACACATATATCACTGTTTAAAGCTGGTTTCTATGCCTTCTAACCTTCCAAATCTTGAGAGATTAGATATGCGATCCACTGGTTTAGTTTCTATTCCTAGTAACCTCCCAAAACTCGAGAGATTAGATATAGATCATGCACCAGATTTAGTGTCTTTGCGTAGTAACCTCCCAAAACTCGTGAGATTAGACATAAATGATGCACCAGATTTAGTTTCTTTGCCTAGTAACCTTCCTAAACTTGAGAGATTAAATATTCGTTCCACGGGTTTAGTTTCTTTGCCTAAAAACCTCCCGGAACTCTTGAAATTAGATATGCATTTCATGAGTTTAGTTTCTTTGCCTAGTAACTTTCCGAAACTCAGGGATTTATTTATGGAGAAGTGCTCAAAATTAGTTTCTTTGCCGGTTAACCTTCCAAAACTCAACGACTTGTTTCTGGAAAAGTGTGAGAAATTAGTTTCTTTGCCGAGTAACCTCCCGAAATTGACTGAGTTATGCATATATGATTGCCCCCGAGTACATTGTTTGCCGGATGGGCTCAAGGAACTAACTTCTCTCACGATTAGGAAATGTGAAAATCTACAGCGAAGGTGTGAGAAAGAGATTGGAGAAGATTGGC
This sequence comes from Cynara cardunculus var. scolymus, assembly GCF_001531365.2. NCBI lineage: Eukaryota > Viridiplantae > Streptophyta > Magnoliopsida > Asterales > Asteraceae > Cynara > Cynara cardunculus. The sequence goes on from NC_037537.1 coordinate 28,009,340, forward strand.
CTAAAATTTCTCACGTTCCCTGTGTAGATGTGTCACGGTAACATTCTCTCCTGGATTTCTTTTCTTTCTCGTTCCCCTTTTCCCGGCCACAACATCAAATTTTGTTTGAATTGGAGTCTGCATGATGCTAAGAACATTTCACTAAATTTTGTTACTTGTAGGGGCTGAGGAAGAGGAGTGAATGGTTGGCGTGATATCTTAACATATTGAGCGTACATATCACTCAACATACTTAAGGTAATCCATTGTTTATATAGATTGTATGTTATGGTTTAAATTTCCTTAATTTGTGTACAGATTCATCATAAATCTTCATCAGATACCATTCATCCGCTAGTGGTTTAAAAGATTGTTGCATATAGTAAGTGCAATCTCAATTCTTGCATCTATTTCTTTAAGTTGTGTACATATATTCCACGTACGCATGTTTATTTGTCGTTATAGTTGTTTCATGAAGCTTTCGAGTTAAAAGAATCCGTGTTTAACTAATCATATGCTTTAGAACATTGATAGAGTCCACATTCTGTTCAAGTTGCTGTATATAGTTATGTAGCATTCTCTATACCTCTTTTTATGGGCATGCAAAAACATAATAAGTATTAACTTTATGAAAGAACATGTTATGCATATGAAAATGATGGAAGAATCAATCAAAAAAGACCCGTTAAATCACGTAATTTCTGGTCTATGACATTATAAAAAGAACGATTATCCACCGTCGGTCAATACTCAATAATGTGGTTTGTTTTGGATTACTTCCTGCTTATTTACGAAAGCTAGAGAACAATTGTGGTTTGCAGTATCTAGCAATTTGGACAGCAAGAAAACACCAACTGTCAATAAAAAATATGAAGTCAATTATAAAAATTAAAAAGTAATAGTTATTTATGTTATACCACTTCTTTCTCCCTTTTTTTAGTTTTTGTTTCAATCAACTTTGGTTTGTGTAAGTTTTCCCATACACGGATATGTGAGTACATGATGGTATGCTTTGGAGCATTGATGGGATTGATATTCTATTTTAAGTATTTTAATCTTTTATATAGAGAGAGGGGGGAGTGATCAAATACAAATTGCTTCTTTTGTACAAATTAACATTAATCAATATCTATTTAATTTCCTTTAATTTTAATTCATAAGGGTATGATTGTCCTTTAACTTTATAATAGATATTTTTAGCAATATTATAATTGTGCCTAAATCAGAAAGGTTATATAAATTAGAGGTATTTTAGAAAATGATCAATCAATTTATTTTTTAATAGATACTTACTAACTTATATTTTTCTTAGAAATTTATTATTTCATTTTCATAATAACAAAAGAAATCGGTATTTGTTTTTTCAATTTACAAATCTTACCAGATTTATTAATATCATAGTTGTGATATTTTCCGGATTTTGAGTATTTTATTTTGTTTCATTTGTAAAATTCATGAATAAATTGATTCTTTACAAATTTCATTTTAGTTAGGAACTATGAAACTAATTTCATTTTAGTTGAGAACCATGAAACTAATTTCATTAATGAAATCATTTTATTCAGTTTTCAAAATGTTTCATTGATTGAATCATATTTAGTTTCATTAATAAAACCAATTTCATTTTGGTTAAGAACCTTAAAACCAATTTCATTAATGAAATCATGTTATTCAGTTTTCAAAATAAGATTCATTCATTAAACAAATTTCACTAATGAAATAATATTATTCAGTTTTCAAAATGTTTCATTTATTATTGTTGATTAATAATAATTTCTAGGAAAAGGGATTTAATCCCGGAAAAGGAGATTTCAATCATCTCAAACGTTTAAAACTTGTTCCCGTTTTGCCCTTTATTGAAAAAATAATAATAATTTTTTTTTGTTTTATTTTTTTACTTTACTAAAATAAATTGTTTTAATCATGCTCTTTGATCATGAAAATGGATGAATGTGATTGGTTTGTATGAAATGGATAGTTTGCAAAGTAAATCTCTTTTATATATATATATATATATATATATATATATATATATATGGGTCCATTCAAGGGAGAACTGGTTAGTTTGTAGTAACCGTGAGATCTAATCTCAACCACAAATCAATAGATAAATTAGGAAATTTATAATTTTGGTAATTTTTAATTAAAATTTTAATGCAAGGACATTTTAGGTATTTTCTCTCCTCTCTCCGTCCCCGTCTTCCGGTGATACCACAGTGTGATACTCAAGCACATATAAGATGCATTGTGATACCACTGTGTTACATATCTGATCGACCGCACAAACGACCATAGTGTGATACCAATCACATATATGATGCATTGTGATACCACTGTGGTATCACCGGAGGACGGTGGCCGGAGAACGATGGTCGGAGAGAGAAAAGAGGAGATAGGAGAGAAAATACCTAAATGCCCTTGCATTAAAATTTTAATTAAAGATTACCAAAATTATAAATTTCCTAATTTATCTATTGATTTGTGGTTGAGATTGGACCTCACGGTTACCACAAACTAATTAGTTCTCATTTGATTAAGCCCATATATATATATATATATATATATATATATATATGGGATAATCAAATTGTTTAGTTTGTGCTAACTGTGAGATTCAACATAAACCAATCATTCAGGATAATTATTATGACTTCTTAAAATAAATAGAGCAAATTAGTAAATTGTGTTGAGTATTCAATTTACTTTAATTAGTTTAATATTCTAATTTTGAAATAATATGTGTGTGTGTGTGTGTGTATATATATATATTAGAATGGACGAGATTACCACTCGTGACCCTCTTTCCCCATTGTCGGTCAAAACGTGCTTCCTCTTGGGTGCGACACTTTACACTGATCTTTTTCCCCAACATCGTGTGATGCCTCCTTCTCCGCCCATCACTGACCAACGACCACTGTTGTTTCTTATTTTCTATCCATCTCCAACCACCGGGCATCATCTCCTCAACTCTCACCTTCACTGGTCCGAGTCCCTCCTGTTGAACAACCCAAATCGGTTTTGGTTTTTCATGTCCCAAGAGATCTGGTCTGCACACCCAGATCAGTTTCGGTTTATAGTTTTTGTTCAGATCAGGGACGTAAGCCAGATTTTTTCGGAGATGTAACCCAGATATCGTCAGAGATGTAACACAAAAAAGATGCAAGGTTTTTGGATGTAATCTAGATCTCTTTGGAGATGTACCGTTGAGTGTAATACAGTGGTATCACAGTTGTATTCATCAACCAGATCTGGTATTATAGCGTGTATCACAGTGTATTTTTGTCGTTATACAAAGTGTATCACAATATATTTTTGTTGTATTACGAGGTGTAACACAATATATCAGGTAATGTTGCTTACTAAGTGTATCACACTGTGTTTTTTTTTTTTTTGTTATTTTATGAAGCGTATCACACTGTGTTTTTTTTGTTATTTTGTGAAGCGTATCACAGTGTGGATCATATGTTTGACGGAATAAGATTCGCCTGAATAAAGTTTGACGAAAAGAGGAGAGAGAGAGAGAGAGAAGATATATAAGATTTTAAAAATACCTTAATTAAAATTTTAAGTCAAATTACCAAAATTATTAGTTTTCTAATTTAACCATTGATTTGTGTTTGAGATTGGATCTTACAATTATATATATATATATATATATATAATATACACATATGGTTTGATTCCAGTGAGAATAAGAGTTAATATGAGAAGCGTAAGAAGTAATTCCCATCCTTGGATGCACATTAGGAGGAGATATACCAAGATGAGATGTACCGAGATGTATCATATCAATCACCGTATTAAACGCGATTTTTTTTTAAGTATATAATATTTATATACGACAAATGCAACAATAAACTCACACACCCTCCTCACCTATGGTGAGGTTTGAACCCCTGATCTCCTAGAAGGCCAAGGGCTACGATACCTTATTAAACGCGATTCATAGGTGAGTTTAAGATTAAAGATGATCAAAAGTCCAGATCCATTATTACGCTTCTCAGCTTAATTCTCCTTCTTACACGATTCTTCGCCTATATACACACACACATATATACATAGACACACACACACACACACACATAGGTTCAAACGAGAATGCTACATATTAAAAGAATAGAAAAATGGGCAAATCACATCTGATTTTACACTAATATCACATACAATATCACATGTGATTCAGGCGACCTTACCCCACGACTTGAAGACGCAGCCACAAGTTGCCCGAACACTTTTTTTGACCATTAATGTAAAAAACAAGTGATTTTATACACGATTTGCCCGTTTTCGTGTTCTTTTATACATGTACTGTTCTCGTTTGATCTGCCTACACACACACACACACACACACATATATATATATATATACATATATAGGGGCATGTTCAAATGAAAACCATTCAATTCTAAGAAACCGTGTAAACCAATTTCGACCAATAATAAAATTCCTTTTTTTTTAATTAAATTTAATCAATAAGGGTATTTCGGTCATTTTCCATATTTTTTTGATAAATAAGGAAGTTATTAATGCATATTAATTAAGGAAATTTAAAAAAAGAAATTATGAAAATGGTAACGTTTCAAAATTTTATTATATTATAATATTAAAATCTTGATTTTAATTATTTGGTATTCAATGAATCTGGAAAGCTTGTATGAAGATTCTAGCCTCTTTAGGAATGAAATCGTGGTTTGAGGTTGGAGGGAAAAAAAAAACCATGTTCATGAAACTGTATTAATATGAAAAAGTTTCATTGTAAAATGATTTATTTGCTTCTTCTACGCATATTGTATATATTAATGAAATAGTTTCATAATRGTGAAACATGTTTATGCTCTAATTGATTCATGCTTCATGAAACATTTTTATGGTGATCCATGTTGCATTGTAATTAAAGTTGATCCGTTTAGTTGGTAGGATGAAAATGAAACGGGTGCATAATGGATTTTGTTCTTTATGAAATATATGTATGATGAAACGGGTGCATATTATATTTTATTCTTTATGAAATTAATGTTCATGTAAATGTTTTCAATGTGAAAAGGTTTCATTATAAAATAGTTAATGAAATATGTTTCATTAGGATGATACAGATTGTTAATGATTGTTTACCATTCTACCCTTATTGATGAAATAAACTAAATTTTTAATTTTTAATTTTTTTAATTTCCATAAATAAAGCATACAAATCTTGATCATTGATTAAGAAAATGGATGGTTGAGATTGGTTTACACAGTTTACACAAATGGAGAGAGTTTTCATTTGAACGCTCCTCTA
>NC_037537.1:28014662-28026849 GCF_001531365.2 Cynara cardunculus var. scolymus
TTCATTGTTTAATCTTATGAAATTTTTTCATGAAATTGTTTAATCTTGTGAAATTGTTTCATATAATACTTTTTTTGATGAAGTTGTTTTATATATGGTTGTGAAATTGTTTCCTATAATACTTAATGAAACTGTTTCATCTATTTCTCTAACATTAATGAAACTGTTTCATGTATTTCTCTAAAATTAAAATTATGAAGATGATAATATMTATGATTAACACTCTCCACAATAAAAATGATTAATCAACCTCTCATAATTACAAAAAAATGAACAAAATGAAAAATTATGATTGGTTGAATGCGGTTTGTACAAATTGAGTGGTTTGCATTTGATCGCTCCCCTATATATATATATATATATATATATATATATTTATGTATAGAGTTTGTTTCAAATGCAACCAATTGCATTTGTACAACCAATGTAACCCAATAAATTGAAATATTTATAGAAATGATAAGAGTTCATTTATTATGATTTAAATATTTATGGAAGATGAATACGGTTCATTAATTATGATCAATACTTTACATTAGGAAACAATCAAAATTTCTATGAAATTACATATTCATCAAATTAAATGGACGGTTGAGTTTGGGTTGTATTGGTTGTACAAATGGTAGAGGTTGTATAATAACACACCTATATATATATATATATATATATATACGTGGAGGTTCAAACGAGAACCCCTGTGATTTACGAAAACGCAAGAACAACCTAATAACTTCAAAGTTCTTTAATTAATGAATTAGCTTATATTAAATATAAATAAATTAATAAGAACAGTAATGTAATTAAGTAATTTTTATTTTAATTAGTTATAATTATCCTTTTTTTCCTGGATTGATCACGTTCGTTTCGACTCTCTTCTCTTCACTTGTGATAATTGTGTAACAATAACCTATTGAAACCATGATCAATCGAGTGTAACCATAACCTACCGAAACCATGAGTAATCGTTATGATAAATGTGTGATTGTCTAACCCTAACCGATTGAAATCATGATCAAATTAAGTGTACAAATAATGTTATAATAGTGATATCACATGATTATCACATTCATACTACAACAAATCGTTTAGTGGATTTCAAACTCAGTGGAGACATACACCCAAGATCTTAAATGGAAATGTTCCCTTATGTTTTCATCGTTGTACACTAATTGAGCTAGGCTAGTCTTTCCTACCCCCTGTTTGCCCCAGATAGCGTACACCCTAACAATAACATCATCCACAATTCCACATAATGCCGGACTACATCACATCTTTGCTACATATCTTCTTAGTTATCATCCCCATCTCTGCATCTCTTCCATATGTCTTGGACAAACGAATGAGCGAGCTTGTTTCTATGCTCCTCCTGTCACCACCAACCCTAGCGTCGACACTTTTGGTAATGGGACTCAAGTGAAAGTTGGATCTGTTGGCCGCAATGACATCCAACCTTCTCCGAATGTCCTTAACTTTGTGAACGATCCTAATACGGAACCTAAGCTGATTAAGATTAAAGAAGAAGGCTCTTACCCTGTATACTATGCCTCTTTGGATGAGTAGCCTTTGCTGCATAGCTTCAATTGAGACACTTGAGCCATATTTCCACAGCCTTTTCCTTCCTCTGTTTCACCTCTGCATCTTCAAGAACAGCTTGGATCTGTTCCAAAGTAAACCTCAGAGCTCCAACATCATCCTCAACTGCATGAAGTAGCCGATACTTTTGGATAGTGGAAGAAGTCAATTTCCACATCACATCACTCACAAGGAACGAATCTGCCATGATTCTTTCAAGCTCACAGATTGATCACTTTAGAAGAAATGTTTCAGGGAAAACTCAAGTCTCACATACCAAGAAATGAAGAAAGCAAGTCAACTTAAGCATATACGACAATTCTTCCTCCAATAAAATTTCAAGCATTCCTACTTTGTTTTTTTTTTTATTGGAGTAAAAAAGTTATCCTAAACAATATTTTATTTAGTTTAAGGAAACTTATGCAAATATTCTTGTCCTATGATATTTGCTTACAGAAAAATACAAAAAAAAGGTCTGTTGGCAGACAAAATGAATCAATTTAAATACACCTTAAGCATAACAATTTGCAAATAAAAAATCATTAGCAGGCCATGCACATATATACTGAATAAGAAATGAGCTAGTAATCATCTATAAGCCTTAAAAAACAAATAAGTTAGGTTGCTTCTGATGACTTGCCTTTTACAAATTTCTTCCCTTCCTTTCTTTTTGTGAATTCTCCTTGATCATCATGAAGAGTTTTCTCTAAATTCTCCAAAACAGGTGTGATCAATCTGTGAGTGACATACTTCTGATTCTGGTCTCCTGAAAAAATCATGGCAGATGTGGCTCTTTCGGCCCTTGTGAAGGATGTGTTGCAAAGACTGACTTCTGCAGCCGCCCAAGAGTTTGGGCTACTTCGGAGACTCGAGGATGATGTTTTGACTCTGAGGGATGCTTTCAATCAGATACAAGCTGTTCTCCACGATGCAGAGATGAAACAGAGGAAGCAAAAAGCCTTAGAAACATGGCTTAAGAGTCTTAGATCTGCGTCTATAAAGATGGAAAACGTGTTGGACGAGGTCTCAACTAATGTTATGCTACAAAGGCTACACAAACGAGGCATTAAATACAAGGTAAGAGCCTTCTTCTCCTCAGATCATAATCAACTTATGTTCCGTAGTAGGACTGCTCATGAAGTTAAAACCATTCGGAGAAAATTGGATGCCATTGCAGCCAATAGACTTGAGTTTAACTTGACTCCTAGTGCCGTAAGCGTGGATGCAGGAGTTGGGGGTGAGATGCCAAATAGGGAAACTAGCTCACTCGTACATTCATCCATCATTTTTGGAAGAAATGCAGATATTGAGTTGGTAACTCGAAAGGTATGCAACAAAGATATATGCAGAGATGTTGATGACATCCGAGTCTATGCTATATGGGGTATGGGAGGTGTGGGAAAGACTACTTTAGCTCAATTAGTCTACAACAATGAAAGGGTGAATAAGCATTTCGAGTTAAAATATTGGATATATGTCTCCCATAGATTCGAAGCCAAGGAGTTGATAAGAAAAATCATAGAATCCATAGATAAATGTGAGTGTAGACTTTCACTCTTGGATGCGATGCAAGTGTGTCTTCAAGACAAGTTACGGAGAAAGAGATTTTTGATTGTATTGGATGACGTTTGGATCGAAGAAAATGATAGGCCGGAGTGGGACAAATTAAGTAAGACACTAAGCTGTGGAGCCGAAGGCAGTATTGTTATGGTGACAACACGGTACAAGATAACTAGCCGAATGATGGCTAAGGTTCCCGAGTGGCAGCATGAAGTGGGATGTTTATCAGAAAATGACTCTTGGTTGTTATTCAAGAAGCTTGCATTTGCAAATGGAAGAGAGGGACAAAACATAGAGGAGCTAGAAGCTATTGGAAAGAAGATAGTTGATAAATGCAAAGGATTGCCTTTAGCACTAAAGACTTTGGGTGGCTTAATGTGGTCAAAAAGTAGTACCGGTGATTGGCAACGGGTGAAGGACAACGACATTTGGGACCTACAAGAAAATGACCTATTGCCTGCTTTGAAGTTGAGCTATGATAATTTGGTTCCACATATAAAACGATGTTTTGCTTATTGTTGTCTGTTTCCTAAAGGCTATGAAATGGATAAAAACTTATTGATCGAGCTGTGGATGGCAAATGGCTTCATTCCACCTGGTGGAGAAGCTGATTTGCAAGTGCTTGGGGAAGAAATTTTCAATTGTTTGGTCTGGAGGTCCTTCTTTGCAGATGTGAAGGAGAATTACATGCATCAGACCTGTAAAATGCACGATCTAATGCATGACCTAGCACGATACGTGATGAAACATGACTGCTCTGTTGTAGAGCCAGGGAAGGAGTTTATAACCCCAGATGAGGTGCTTCATTTCAGTTCTTCATGTCCACATTTTTTCTTTTCGGACCAAGATTTGGAAAAGCTAAGATCTTTGCGTTCAATATTCATATTTGCAAAGGAATATAGAGGCAGCATTGACCAAATTTTCAACCATGTATATCTAAGGGTGTTGTTCTTGGATCGAGTTGAAAGTATGACGTTGCCAAAATCAGTTTGCAAACTTAAACATTTGAGATACTTGAAGATATCAAGCTCAGAAATAGAAGTTCTACCTGAGTCAATTATTTATCTCCAAAACTTACAAGTGTTGGTTCTGCGACTCTGTCGACATTTATGTAAGTTGCCTAACAGTATGAGATACATGAGGAATCTTCAACGACTGGACATCAGTTGCTGCCCTGCACTCCGGTACATGCCTGTTGGTATGAAAGAACTAACTGGTCTCAGAAGACTTTCGAGCTTTGTTGTTGGTAAGAAGAATGGAGCCCGTATAGGGGAACTAGGAGATCTAAATCTTCTGGGATGGGATTTGGAATTATTGGGACTTGAGAACGTTGGAGGCTTAGAGGAGGCCAAGAGTGCGAATCTAATATACAAAACAAATGTGTTGGTTTTAGGACTATGTTGGTCGGACATCGATACGAGAGAAAATAGACTAGAAACCTTCGCACAAGATGAAGAGGTTCTTGAGGGATTGGAACCATATTCGAGTCTCAACGAGTTGAAAATACACAAGTATATGGGAAATACATTTTCTTCAAGTTGGATGGTCAATTTAAGGAATTTGGTTGCAATCAAATTTTCTCGGTGTAACAACTGTGTACATATTCCATCACTTGGGAACTTACCCAACCTTAGGACCATCAATTTGTTGGGCATGGCCACTTTGAAGTCTTTCCATGGTGATGACAATACCACATCAGGGGACAACATTCGGTTTCCGAGTTTACAAGAGTTATACATACACGAGTGTTGGAATATGGTTTCTTTGCCTAATGATCTCACAAAACTCGAAAGTTTAAAAATATTATTCTCTGATCGATTGGTTTCATTGCCTAGCAGCCTCCCAAACCTCAGAACATTAGAGATATCATTCAATTATCAATTAGTTTCTTTGCCCAACAATCTTCCCAAACTACAAGTATTACATTTAGAAGAGTGTGGGGAATTAGTTTCTTTGCCCCGTAATCTTCCAATGCTCACCAAGTTGTGTATAGATTGTTGCGAGAGATTATGTTCCTTACCAGATGAGAAGCAAAGTCTCGAGAATCTCGAGGAACTTCGGATTTATGAATGTGGAGATCTAAGCAGAAGATGTGAAAAGGAGATCGGTGAAGATTGGCCTAAAATTTCTCACATTCCTTATCTTGATATATGCTGATGGTCCATTCCATGGTAAAACACATGCTCTCTCTCTCTAAATCTTTCATCTTCTTTTTAATTTATTAGTTAAGTTGGTGTCATGAAACTAAAATAACTTCATTTTTCCAAAGGCTTGAAGATGATGAGAATGAAGACTGAAATAACTTCATTTTTGGTGCAATACTTGAGCTGGTCATTTTAGTAATTATGACACAAGGTAACCATGGTTTGATAGCTTTTATGCTTTGGTGCAATATCTTGAGCTGCTCATTTTAGTAATCATCCACTAAGGGTCACTTTTTCATATAAATTTGGACTTATTAATTTATATATTTATGTTAATTACAAATTTATATATATATTATATATACTATATTATAAAGCATTTGACAAAAACTCTTAAAAACCATTTTTTATGCATTAATTACTATTTATTGTTGCATATTACTTAAAATTCAAGATTACAAGTAAATTATCTGTATGTACAACTTATTAAAGCTCCATGTTTGAATTTGTGTAACTAACTATAAATAAACATAATCAAATTATGGATAATTATCTCATTTTAAATATAAAAAATCTAAAATATATTTAAGATAATCATTGAATTCAAAATACTAAATATTATCTTTATAAAAGAATTACGTTATTAAACTAAAAATAAATGACTTCATTATTAAATCTAAATTAAATTATAATAAAAAATAGAATTAAAGAAATCACACAAAAAAACAAGAACTTTTAAATATTTAATTTGATACAAAAATCGATATATGTTTTTTCAAAATTTTATGATATCTTCAAATTTATAGTTTATTCAAAAAATAAAAACAATATCGTTTTTTTGGTACCACATAAAATCGTATTATAACATCGACGGAGACAGAATAAAACGAAACATTAAAATTGAGATGTATCTCGCTGCATTGCGCGAGTACCCTTCTAGTATATAATTAAAAGACGTAGACTTCCAGACTTCTAACTATGATGACAAAACTGGACATCAACGACGTAGCAAATTCCTAGCTGAAAGTCAAATCCTTAGCAATAACGTCGTAGCTAATTAACTGGTCACAAAAATATTTTGCTATGGATTTAATCACATATAGTCATATACCTCAAGAACAACATGATCTTCTACGACAACACTAAAGAGGTAACTTTGAATGCATGTTACGTGAAGGAGTAAGCACAAGATACGATACGATACACAAACAATTGACTCAGATTAATCACATATAATCATATACCTCCAGCAACCTTAAAACAACTTATACCTATCGCAAGGTATCATTTCTTCAAGAAAGACAGAAAGTGACCAACTCCAAGTGTTGTGTTTTCTGTACGTTTTCAACAAGAAGGATTTCAAACGACTGAACAAGTTAATGTTAATTGTTATCCTAGTTAATTTATGAAGGGATGCACCTTCGTCTGAGGCTTTGTGCAATAACTATCTTTATCGGAGACATTTTATCGAACACCTTTCAGGCACTCCTCAAATCACCACACTTAGTGCACATGGTCACCCAAGGATTCAAATTAGCAACATCCAAATCACTCTTAGTTTTATGTACCTTATCTCAAACTTCGTTTCAAATTCTCAAAGTTTAAGTTCCCAATTCCAAAGTAAATGTGTAAATTGTAATCACTAATTAACACAATAGAATCATTCAAGATAACGTAAGCATATTCCAAGCATGTCAATTACTGACCTAAGCGCCAGAAATCTTCAACTTACAGAGAGAGGAGAGGTGAGACCGCGAGACCGTGAGAGACAGAGAGCAGCAGCCAACAGGCCGCCGGAAAGAACGTGATTTCCGGTGATTGCGTGAAATCGTGACAGTTCCGGTGAATCCGTGTCGAGGAGCTGGGTGTCGAATCGGTTTTGGGCTATAATTTGAAAAAAGAAAAATAACTGAGGGTTCCTGGGCCGACTCTCGGCCCGACATATTTACATATTTTAGCAATTTTGAAGAAAATTGATAAATCTAAAGGTAACAAGCGTACCATATTTTTTATATATATTATATTATTAAAAATTTAATAAAAAAATTTAAAAAACTATTTTTTATGTATAAAGTACTGTTTTAATTATTCCATCTCTACGAATTATATTTTTGTATTAAGAATGTAATAGATTTCTAACTTGTTATTAACTAAGGGGTCGTTTAACAAACACTTACCCGGTAAGCGCTTATCGGTAAAAATTTAACACTATTATTTACTTATCGGATAAGATTTTAGTCCACCAAAACGGTATCGTGTGCAACAATGTACCCAATAAGCGCTTACCATGGTAAGAGTCGTCACCTTCACTTACCGGATAAAGACTCTTGGTCTTTGTCTCGCTCTTATTAGGTAAGATTCTTGTTCCTTACCATATTCATCCAGTAAGGTAACGTGACTTGGTGTTCACTTACCCGAGTAAGCGTTTGGTAAACAGCCCCTAAGAGAACTCCTACTTCTTGAAAAACATTACCGCCCATATGAGACGGTTCAATTTATATTTATATTTAGGACTTCAAAACTACTCTTGTTTTATCATACATTATTGACTCTTTATTTGAGTTCATTAATTTTAAATACTCTCATTTCTCGAAAACAAAAAGAAAATCTCAAACTATAACCAACATAGATTTTTGATTCTAAGATTGATAGTTTTGAAAAAGTTTGTTTTAATCCTAAAAGTTTAAAACGGTGATGAAAAACATTAACCTGAGCTTAGATGAAAACCCGATTGATTTATATTGATTACATACAATATTACTCAGAATAGTCAACATAATTAATGTCAATCTATATATTAAGGGTGTATCCTAGGATGTTTGATGTCATGCAAAATAATATGGTATATGATATTAATTTTAAAATAATTACCGATTGATTTTACGTTTACAAATACTCGAAGAAACGGTTTTATATGAATTATTAATATTTCTTGAATTCAATATTATGTACGAAGAATTTTTTATAACTTATAATACATATTTTTCAAAATTATTTATACAAGATTTTCAAGTTTTTTTCTTTATAGTTCTTCAAAATTTTATCTATTTAAAAGTATCATTTAAAGTGTGTTTCAATACTAAGTTTTAAAAATAGCAATTAAAAAAACATGTATAACATTTTTGTGTAAAAATGATTTTAAAAAGAATATTCTTTTTAAAACTAGTCTGGTACCTCTGGGACTAAATTGGTCTAGGATTTTTGGTTGGGACAGGTTGGCCCAGTTTTAAAGGAACCGATTTGGAAGCGGCTCGATTTTATATGGAACCGGTTTTTGGTTTGACCTGATTCTTAACTTTGTGTTGATATTAGCATGGTTGTTTAAAGTGTTTGCTTAGGCCTACTTGATTATTAGTTTTGTTTTGTCCAGTGTAACATAAGTGATTAGCTGTGTTTATCTGATCTCTATCAGTAGTCCAAATCTTTGATAATTATTACATGCGATCCTACAATATCCCGAGTAAATTTGTGTTTATTCTCTTATCTTCTCGTATTTGACTTGTATGCTATGACAACATTCCTTGCAGATACAGTTGATTTTAAAACTCAAATGCTTGCTTTCTTAAACACACACACACACACACACACACACACACACACAAAAGCAATCTAAAATGACCCAACTGGATTTATACATTTTGGGCTTAATCAAATGCAGTTGGACTGGATTTGTCAGAGTCTGGAAGATATTGTTCATATTAAATAACTATTCTTACATGTTAGAGGCTTGAGCCTTGACTCCCCTTCGGCCTCTGTTGCCCTGGGAGACCACTCATCTCGCTCAATACTTGGGTCGGCCTTATCTTTTACCCGGTAAACGGTTACTGGTAAGGCTGCAGTCCATCAAAACGGCATTGTATGCAATAATGTACCAGTAAAAGCTTATAGAGTAAGAATCGTGACCTTTACTTACTGAGAAAGACTCTTCATCCTTATATATAATCGCTATTACCGAATAAGATACTTGGATTCACCTTATCTTTGATGATTTTACACATCATTTTATACAAATACAAAACAATTTGGTTATTATTTGCTTTTATTTATGTTTTACAGTGATTTTGAAAAACAACCAAATCAAATCCTTGGAGTATGATGAGTGTACAAAAAGACCCCCTCAAAGAAATTTAGATTTGAGCCCTTTGAGTTTTAGAAACATACGTTTTTAGTCCTTATAGTTGATCTCAAAGATGCATTGGTGATTGGGGGATGTATAGTTGTTTGTCAGTCAATGAAGTTGAGACTTCAAAAGCAACCTACCACTCACAAAGACAAAATATATACAAGAATAGGTGGACCCAAACCAAATAAATTAATTAATAAACACAAGAGAAACAGTGAATTTTTTTCCTGTGGACCTTCAATTCTCTTTCATATAAGAATAATATCACCATCATCTTCTCTACCTCTTTCAAGGACAATGACCCTACTATGCATACATCTATTGCAACACAAATACCTCCAAAACACACCATATATACATATACATATACATATATATATATATATATATATATAACATTCCTCACTTAACTCTCTCTCTCTCTATATATATATATATATATATAGAGAGAGAGAGAGAGAGAGAGAAGATATGTTGGAAAGAAATGTACAAGAAAGTTGATATTCATATGTGAATTAATAAAGTTGTGTAAGTTGTAATCATATGTGAATTAATAAAGTTGTGTATAGATGGGAAACAAATTGTCCCAAACAATACGAATTTTGATCAAAAGTCCAAAAAATGACAGTGAGATATTGATTTGTCTTTCTGCAATGGATCTATGAATGAATATATGGAGAGGGGAAGAAAGAGAGTGTGTGGACCTCACTTGTATCACCATCATTTCGTCATATCTCTACAAGACAAATACTCTTCTAGGTACCTTCACATTCACACACCTAAATTTAGGAATCCAAATGTTTTAAGGACCTCCATATCCTCAATTACTTTCAACTCTTTTATTTACTTTTCAACCATTTTTGTTCGATACTAATCTTATTCCCGTACGGTTCATTCGTTATCTCATACGTTACGTTACGTTGCTCTCTTTAGATTTTCTCCAAGATATTGTTAATTTGGCTGTCTGGGGATGGAGCAAGGAATCAGCCATTCTTAATTGCTATATATATATATATACACACACACACACTTTTGCATAAAAATGAGTACAATTTGTACTTGCTGAATAGATCTTGAAGTTGATGAAAAGCTAGTTCATGTTATTTGTTGGCAAGGAGGTTGAATCTTGAAAAAATTAGGAAAATAACTAGAGAAATTAGGAAATATGTGTTGTTTCCGGAGAGGATCCAGCCTTCAAGCATTGTTGGGAAATACCCCCAGTCAAAAACCAAAAACTTTTGTTGACTAGCTTAAATTTTCTATTTTCACTTTCGTCTTTCCTTCCCTTAAGTTTCATCCAACGTGTCTCCATCCCATTGATTTCTTGGATCTATAACTGGTTATTTTATATATAAAACATGTATATGTATATATATATATATATATATATATATATATATGTATATAAAAAAATGGAAAAGGAATTGAAATAGGAAGGTGGTCTGAAAGAAATTGTTAAAAAGTGGCAGTGAATA
Source organism: Cynara cardunculus var. scolymus (assembly GCF_001531365.2). Taxonomy (NCBI): domain Eukaryota; kingdom Viridiplantae; phylum Streptophyta; class Magnoliopsida; order Asterales; family Asteraceae; genus Cynara; species Cynara cardunculus. Next base: position 28,025,537 of record NC_037537.1, read on the forward strand.
TATCTAAATTGCATGGAAAAATGGCATGCATGGCAACTTCAGAATTCCACTGATTACTACAACTGCATGCCATGTCATGCCAATCTATACTTGCATTTACATTCACATGCACATCTCCTCCCCCACTCTCACATCCCCACGCGCTCCACTTTTATATTACACATACACAACTATAAAATACATTCAATTTTGTAACTCTTTTCATGTAAAAATATTATAATATATTTTTGTATGTTTTTAATAAGTTTTTTTTTATACAACTTTTAAAATAAAGTATCGTATTAGTTATTTTAAATGATATTTATTATAGACTATTAAGACCGGAAATTTATGATAATTTTGAACATCCTTTCTGTATTTACTAATTATGGTTTTTATTTTATAATGTATGAAACGGTATATTTTTTAAGTAAGGGGTCATTTTGCAAATAAGTATTGCATAAGCGTTTATCAGCAATAGTCACCACTTTCATCTATCTTATGAGGTAATATTCTTAGCTCTTAAAATTAAGTGATGGTAAGTGCTTACAGGTAAACTCTCAATCCTTGTCTTTTTTTTTTTTTTACTGGGTAATATTTTTGGTACTTGTTATGTTTACCTAGTAAGATAATTGAATCGATAAATTACCAAAGCAATGTTTAGTAAACGGCCCCTAAAATGAGAAGTAAATATGTGCCAAATATATTTTTTAATTAAAAGGTAAATGTAAAATTTGATTTATAATTTTTCTTTACTAAAATAAATATTGTAAATATCTTTAAATGTAGTTAAACCTTTCTAATGTATACATTGTTTCACCTTTTGAAATGTAAAGATTTACAATTTTATGAGTTCACTTCGACTTAATTAGTTATAAAAAAGTTTAAAACTAATTAAAGTCGACGTAGAAAAGAAGTTAATACAAAGCCTTCTTGAATATAAATTTAAGATTGTCGTTTTTTACGAGCACTTTAGGGTTTGTATTTTAACATATTATTTTGATAATAGACAGCTTAATAACATATAAGGAAAGAGCCAGGAAATGTTCAGTAGGTAAAGAAGGAAAAATATGTTGACCGAAACAGTGTTGTATCATAAGAATACATAATTACCTTTATTTTATTAAGCAAATGCTCGTTTTTTTTTAATCAGTCGACTGCAAATTATCTCGAACATCCATAATTATAAATAAAAAAAAAGCAGGGTTTTCGTTAAGCACTCTGAGTTTAAAAAAAATATTATGATATAAATATTAAATATATATTTTTCAAAAAACTATATAAACTTAAAAGATATATCTTTTTTAAATTATAGACTATTTGAAAAATATGTT
>NC_037537.1:28026855-28028150 GCF_001531365.2 Cynara cardunculus var. scolymus
AATATTTATTAAGAAAAAATAATGCATAAATAAGAAATTAAGAATAATCAATTTATAAGTAACTCCCATAGAATTATAGATAAATGTATTATATACTATATTAAATAGGTAATATCATTCTTTTGTACAATAAATTAAATGGGTAGTTCGATTCAAGTGTATTGCAGTTACATATCGACTAAATTTGGATCATTTTTTCTGTATATATGTTGAAACCAATGTTCTAAATAGCGTGGGATGTGACGTCGTGGCGAGGTCGAGCCTTAAGACTTGGAAGCCACGGCGAGGTTAATGTGTTTTTCAAGGCGTGACTTATGGCCGCAAATCTCTATATCATATATAAAGTTATATACAAATACCGCGTAATATGTCGTGCCACGCCTCAAGTATAACGTGGCGTAAGACACAAGTCTTGAGTCATGGCGGCTGTTGAGACGAGTTGAAACCTTCTCTTTTTTCTTCAATTACTCTTTGGAAGGTGATTTGAGGTTCTACATATTTTTACATGGTATCAGAGTCAAAATCTGCCACTCTAAAGATTCGATAATTTGGGATAATACATTTCCGTCTAACCTTCGTTTTAAAGTAACAAATCAGCTAAACTTTGACCATTTATTTTCTATATGTACGGAAGCCTTTTGAAAAGTGATTTGGAGGTATGATGTGTTAAAATATCACATATTGGGGTGGTAAAGAAACATAAAGTAAAAAGTGAACGAATGAATGATTGCAAGAGTCATGAGGTGTTGCAGCTCGCAAGCAAACAAGTTTGAACTTTGCTGTGTATGATCAAATATATACTTTAGAAAGTATAACTTTACCCTTTTCAAATTGCAATATTAATGATTAAACTGTTATCAAACACATCCTAAATTTTGTTTTAATTAAACTCCGACAAAAATAACTGAAATTGAAATAATAAAAACAATAAAATGAAAATGAAACATGTGAAACCGATTAATCCAAATTTCGTTCGAAACATAGAACTAAACGTTCGAAATAGATAAATGAGCTATATGGTTTCACTTTTTAAACACTCCTACTTACTAACTGATAAGCAAGTCGATGATTAGTCGCTGATAAGTTAGATGTTAGCTCATAAGTCAGCTGATGTACAAATAATGTTTGACAAAAACTAGTTGATAAACATGTAAAATGACCAAAAATTACATCTTAAAGAATTTAGACAATTAGTAGTGTAGTACAATATTTTATAATATAATTAAAACAAATATATAATAATATAATGTATTAATACAAACAAGATAGTAAGAAAAATTAAAATAGTATAATAT
>NC_037537.1:28028445-28032728 GCF_001531365.2 Cynara cardunculus var. scolymus
ATTTTTAACTAATATTAATTACTATTAATATTTAATATTTATTTATAATTAATAATAATAAATAATAATTAACATTAATAATAGTTATAACTCTAAAAATAAGTTAACTTATTTACATATAGACATATACCCAAGAAAAATAATGCTGCTAAAAACACAAAAATAGATGTTTTATTCTCCAATATAACATTAAAACATTAAGAAAATAGAGGTCCAAAATATTAGCCTCTAAATTTGAAAGTCAAAAAGTAAACCTCAAAAAATGTATATTAATATTTTATTCAATTTTCCTAATTATATATATATATATATATATATATATATAACTTTGATACATTAATAAAATAATATTCCTTATACTGAGACAAGACCTCTTTTRAGGTCTCACTCTCTTTCTCATGGAACCCATAGCTTTATTTCTCCTTTTGAAAATAGAGTCAGTCAGCCTTCGAGAGCCTCAACCTCTTATTTAAGAGATCCTCAGAATCATTTATCTGAGATTGAAGAGCATATTGAATCCTCTTCTCAACAACCTGTAGATGAACTAAGAGTTCATAGAAACGGTATTGTTCATAACAATCCTGTTGATCCTAGCATCCCCCAACAGCCTCATAGGTTTGGAGAGACTATGTCTGACATCAATATCTAGGGTTTTTATGGATTTTGATYCCTCAAGAAGTTGGGTTACTAGTGAAGGAAAGATTGACTTCACTCATGGATCTCCTGCTAGACAGCTTGTCTGCAAGGATTACTATGGTAATCCTAAATGGGCTCCTTTTCGAAATTGGTATATTGAAAATTTTTCAAAAGATGAAATTGCTAATTTCTCTGCTGAATTCTATGAATTYTGTACTAAGGAAAATGAGACATACTCTTTTATTCCTTGGTTTTTCCATACTCATATAAAACATTTTATAAATGTTATTCAAAGGGATTATCAACTTCTYAATGGAGATATTAAATCTACCATTTACCCCCCACAATCTCCTTTTCTCATGAAAAATAATAATTCTTCCTTCCGATTCTCTGCTTTTTCAAATCTTATCAAAGATAATACTCTTTCTGCTACTTCGTTACATATTAACGAATTACTTGAAAAACAAAATTATTCCAATCTTATGCTGAAAATTCTTGGAGAACAACTTTTTTCCATAGAGGATAATATTTCCCTCATTTTAAATAAGATTTCTCAAATTGAGACAAATCAGCAAAAACAAATTGTTACTCCTGCTGATATTCCTTCTTCTTCTGAAAAGGTTATTCTAACTTCAAACACCATTCAGCCTCCTCCTGAAATAAAAGATTTTAAACTYAAATCCCCTTCTGAGGAGTTCATGAAACAGCTTGATTTAAAGCTTTCYAATTTACATGTTACCAAACCTCCCTCTCTCTCCATGCTAAACCAAGACTTTCAGTCTGAGTCTACGTCTCCTCATCATGAGCAGACTGATGGCCAAATTCATAAAATGAAATGGGCCAAAACTCCTAGTCTCAATAAGTATTATTATAATCGYCCTACTCCCATGGATGTTCTTCATGAAGAACAGGAGTACATTATTAACAATAGTTATAATGGTAAATGCATTTATGAGTGGAGTCTTGATGGTTTCGCTGATAAACATATTTATAATATGGCTCATCGGATGTTCATGTATAGCACAGTGTGTAAAAACACAGGCAATAATGATAAAGCCATTGCTAAAATGATAATTGCTGGTTTTACTGGTCAATTGAAAGGTTGGTGGGATAATTACATTCCCCTTTCTCAAAAGGATGAAATTCTGAATTCTGTTAAGAATGAAAATGGAGAAGAGACGACAAATGTTGTCTATCCTTTAGTCCTTACTCTTATAGAGCATTTTACTGGCAGGKTTTCTGATAATCATGAAAATATTCGAACTCTTATCAGTAATCTTCGTTGCAAAACTCTTACTGAGTTTCGTTGGTATAAAGATACATTTCTTTCTCGTATCTTTGAACTCAAAGACTGTAATAACAGTCATTGGAAAGCCAAATTTATTGATGGCCTTCCTCATCTTTTTGCTGAGAGAGTCCGTAAGATTCTTAAAAAGGATAAGGTTTCTGTAGATTATGATAATTTTACTTATGGTCAGCTGATCAGTACTTGTATTGCAGAAGGTCTTTCTCTTTGCAATGATTTGAAATTAAAACACCAAATCAGRAAGCAGAATCTGCTTGAAAGAAAACAACTGGGAGATTTTTGTGACCAGTTTGGTATGGAGGTTCCTTATAAGAAACCAAAAAGAAAATTTCATAAAACTCGTGATCGAGATTCTTCTAATCACCGTCATCATAAACGTCGTTTTAAAAGAAAAACCTCTGATAAAGATTTGCAAAACTCTAATAGAGTTGATGACTCTAAAAAACCTACTTTTGCTAGGCAAAGAAAAACTTTTAAATCTTCAAACTCTCAGGGTTTCAAGAAAAACAAAATTGTTTGTTCAAATTGTGGAAAAGTTGGTCATTCTTCAACAAATTGTTGGACTAAAAAGAAGATCAATAATTTAAACATTGATCAAAATACAAAAGATTCTCTTTTGAATATCTTTTTAAATTTCAAAAATTCTGATGAAGAATCTGATTCTGTTTCGAATGAAAACTCCATTGATGAGTCTGATGACTCTGCCGAGGATTCCGAGGATTCCTATTTATCTTCGGATTCTGAAGATTTGAAATCTTCTCCTTGTGATACTTGTGCTATTGGTCAGCCTTGTGCTAGGAACTGTCTCAATGTTATTCAAAATAACACTTCGACGGACAGCCATGATGAGTTTTATAAACTCCTTTCTCAATTTCAGGATCTTAATATAAATGTTTTAACTGATGAAAAGGTTTTAAAACTTTTACAAAAAATAAAAGATCCTMTGATTTGTTCTGAGATTTTAGAAAATCTTGAGTTTAATAAACCCAGTTCTTCTACTTCTCTTTCTCCTGTCAATAATATTGATTATTCTATGAAAGAATTACATCGCCTTCTTCAACACAAACAATCTTCRTCTACGGCGATTTCTGTCACTGACCTTCATAAMGAAGTGGCAATTCTTAAGTCTGAAATTTCTGCTTTRAAAGAAGACAATGTTCTTCTTCATAAACATCTTGCAATTGTTTCTGCAAGTCAAGACCTCTTAGTCAGAAATGCTACTTTTCATGTTCCGCCTGAAGAATTGAAAGAACCAGAGAATATTTCTCATTCTTCTTCTGCTAAGCCGCCTGATAATGCTACTCTTTCTACTATCAGTCGTATGATTACTCAAAAATGGTTTACAAAAATTACTCTTCTTATAGATGGCCATTTTCAAAAAGATTTTTTAGCAATGATTGATAGCGGGGCTGACCTGAATGTTATTCAAGAAGGTCTCATTCCCAGTAAGTTTTTTGAAAAAACTTCTTGTTCCCTTTCTCATGCGGGAGGTGGTGCTCTTGATATCAAGTTTAAACTTTCCAATGCAAAAATTTGCAATCAAGGTTGTTGCATTACAACCAGCTTTCTTTTAACCAAGGCTATTTCTCATGAAATTATTCTGGGACTTCCCTTTATCTACCAACTTTATCCCATAACTCATATTGATGAGTATGGTCTTACAGGTACTTTTAATCAGAAAGCCCTTACGTTCAAGTTTCTTGATCCTCCTGTTAAACGCTTTCTTGACATTCTTCAAGATCGTATTGATAGAAAAACCTTTCATCTCTATTCTCTTAAAGAAGAAATTTCTTCTCTTACCATAGACGAAAAGCTCTCTAATCCTCGTCTAAAATCTAAGATTGATTTCATCCATAATGACTTCTCTCTTAGTATTTGTAATGACCATCCCAATGCTTTTTGGGATAGAAAGAAACACATCGTTTCTCTTCCTTATGAAGATGATTTCTCAGAAATTAATATTCCTACCAAGGCTAGGCCTTGTCAGATGAATTCTGACTACCTTGTTCTTTGCAAAGCCGAAATCGGCAGTCTCCTTGAGAAAGGTCTTATAAGACCTTCGCAATCTCCATGGTCTTGTACTGCTTTTTATGTTAATAAACATTCAGAGCAGGAACGTGGAATTCCTCGATTAGTCATTAATTATAAACCCCTCAATAAGGTTCTTAAATGGATTAGACACCCTATTCCCAACAAGAAGGATCTTCTTGATCGTCTTTTCCAAGCTCTCATCTTTTCCAAATTTGATTTAAAATCTGGTTACTGGCAAATCCAGATTGCTGAAAAAGACATTTATAAAACTGCTTTTAATGTTCCTATGGGACATTATGAATGGAAGGTC
>NC_037537.1:28032848-28034323 GCF_001531365.2 Cynara cardunculus var. scolymus
CATTTTGGTTTTTTCCAAAGACATTGAGAGTCATTTTAAGCATCTTAATATCTTTAAGACTCTTGTTATTCAAAATGGTTTAGTTATATCCAAACCTAAAATGTCTCTTTTCCAAACTAAGATTAGATTTCTTGGTCATGATATTGAAAAAGGAACAATTATTCCTATCCAACGCAGTATTGCTTTTGGCGATAAGTTTCCTGACCAAATTCTTGATAAAACCCAATTACAAAGATTCTTAGGAAGCCTTAATTACATTTCGGCTTACATTCAAGATTTAAGTCAATACACTTCTCTCTTATATGATAGACTTAAAAAGAAATCTTGTTCTTGGACTGATAGTCATACTCTTGCTGTTCAAGAAATTAAGAAAAAGGTTAAAAACCTCCCTTGTCTTATGCTTCCTAATCCTCTTTGGAATAAGGTTGTAGAGACTGATGCTTCGAATTTAGGCTATGGCGGTATTCTTAAACAGATTGATCCCATTTCCAAACAAGAATACCTTATTCGTTTTTATTCGGGTAAATGGAAAAATGCCCAGCTGAACTACTCTGCTGTAGTTAAAGAACACTTTGCTATTGTTAARTGTGTTCTTAAATTTCAAGATGATTTATATAATCAAAAGTTTTTAATAAAAACTGATTGTAGCTCTGCTCAGTTTATGTTCAAAAAAGATTTTAAACATGATGTTTCCAAACAAATGTTTGCCAGATGGCAAGCTCATCTTGCTCCTTTTGATTTTGAYATTCAACATATTAAAGGCAAAGATAATCACCTGCCTGATTTCTTAACCCGGGAATATCTTTCATAATGTTTCAGGACAAAGCTGGGAGATTGCGACATGAATCTGGCATGAGCTCATATAGCTCATACTCCTCTTATAGGGGAGGTGGTAGCAGTTCTTCCTATGGAAGAGGCCGTGGAGGCAGAAATYYCTCTCATAGAGGAAGAGGTATTAATGTGATTGCCCAGATGGGAAAACAGAAGCTAATAGCTTCAGACTTATCACATGATAAGACTAGTGAGACTCCGGATTTTCTGAAAAGTCTCCCTAAAGATCATCCTCTTGTGGTGGCTTACCTTRATCATATTAAGGAACAGGAGGAACAACAGGCCAAAGAATCTTTGGCAGCTTCAAGTTCTTATGCTAATATTAGCAAAGAAGATTCCTCTAACTCTCAGTTTCATGAAACTGGAGAAAAAGAAGTTATACTTCTTATCGAAGAAAAAGATCTTCAATGGAAGGATAATCCTGATTTTATTCTTCAAAGGTATCTTAATAAGACATCTTTTATTCATGACTCTTTACGCCAACGCCAATTTTATGAAGGCTTACTTATTTCTACAAAATCTGTAGAAATTACTCATCATTCTTCTAATAGCAGGGATGAGATTAATGGCAATTTTAATTTTTCTAAATTGGTCATTAAAAAGATTATATCTTTTGAAGAATGGGGTTTTTCTCCTCTTGCTGA
>NC_037537.1:28035854-28045995 GCF_001531365.2 Cynara cardunculus var. scolymus
CCTCTCACTCTTGAAGGATTACCAGAAAGCTTTCTTGCAGCTCTTCGAGATGGAAGAAATCTTAATTGGCAACAATCCTTAATTGGAATGATCCAATCGAGTCTGGCTCATGGTCCAGTATATTTTGATGTTTATCCTAATTTAAGTTTATCTTTAACTGATGTTAATATTCTTGATGCTTTAACATTAAATGTTAAAACTCATGGTTATAATTACACTGCAGGAACAGAAGTTTTYTGYATTTGTTATAGAATTTATTTCAAACCCTTATTTACTCTCAACCCTAGGTGTAAAAGAGTTGATAAGGATAAAAATGAAACTATTCTAATAGAAACCAATTTTAATCGGTCTAAGATTCAAACTCGTAGATCTATCAAATGGGATGAAATAGTYTTCCCAGAAGGATGGTTTCTTGCTAGGAATATCCCTAGACAACCTATAATCCAAAGTGATTTTAGTAACATTACCCAGACAGATGAAGGAACTGTCTATGTTCAATTTGATGAATAATATAATCCAAAGTGATTTTATTAACTTTGATACATTAATAAAATAATATAACATATACTATTTTATTAATAAAAATATTTTTAACGTGTATTTATATTTGGATTTTTTTTAATATTTAAAGAATTTTTATTTTTTATATCTTTTTAATAATTGGGTTGGAGATGCAGTAATACATATGGAATGATTTGTGAGAATATTTAAAAATTCTATTATGTATAATAAAAACATATATATAGATACAGAGAGATATGTATGTATATATATGAATATGGACTATGGAGTGTGGAGAAGGTAGGGAGTGGTCAGTGATGGTGGGTCAGAAAGTCAGTGACTCAGTGAGTGTAGGACTGAGAGGAGGTGGTAGAATAGGGGGTTGGCTGGCAAGAGTGTGACGCAAGCTTTTTCACCTTCTCATTTCTACCCTTTGTCTTTGGCGGCACCATTTGCAATACACGCAACTCATTATTACCACTCACCTACCAAATAACTAACGTTTTTTATTATTATTATTATTATTATTATTATTAAAAACAATATATAATAATAATAATAATAATAATAATAATTTCATATCATAATAATTTATAACAAATCTGTTTTTTCTTATAGAATTTTCATTGTGGATGTTCTAATTGGTTAGCAAGTCTGGAGTCCGAAACCCCTACAATGACTAAACGTATAAAGTTGTAGCTGTTGGGTAGAGGGTAATGTAAGATTTAGAGTAAATGTACGTACTATTACTAGTACCTTTAAATTCCCGGTTCTTTTTTTTGAAAACAACCAATTGATACGTACATTAAAACATAAGCTAACCCTATATGCAAAAACCAATGCCAACCAGTATCACCCTACAACCAATGCTATCGTAAAGACAAACCCAACTCTAATTCCGTTCATGACATTTCAACTGATTACCATGAAGATATCTTGATTGATTAACATTTTATCAATTGAAACGTACAGATGCAGAATTTGTGTTTTTCGAAGAAAAATGAAAGTGTTAGTACCAAAAGAGAAGGTTATAAAGTGGGCCATCATTGTGGCAATAATAATGAGTAAAGTAGGAAGAAGTAGAAGAAAGGATACAAAAAATGGGCCTGGTTTATATTTATCTTCTTCTCTCCAATGGAGGAGAAAAGAGGAGTACAACAACATCATAAACACACCACCTTTTTAGCTAATCTTCTTCCTCTTGTCATATCCACTACTCACCCCATACTCAACACCCCTTTTTTCACCCTTTTCCCCTATTTCATTCACCATTTCCTTTTTTTTTAAAGGTAATTCATTAACGGGGTGTTTGAGATTGCTTATAAAAATAATTTATTGACTTATTTCGATGTGGTACTGGTAATAAGCACTTTTGAGTGTTTGGAATAACAGCTTATACCGGTACCAAACCGGTAATAAGGAGTTTTTAAAGAAGTTAAACCATTTGAACTTATAATAAGTTGATAAAGACTTTTGTAGAAAAACATAAGTTGTTTCAAATAAACAATCTCAAACACCCATAAAATAGTCCATTTTTTTTGTTGAATCCAATTTTTTAATCATTTTTTATTTTAGACGTAGTTTATACAATTAACTTACATACATATGTAAAATCAATTTTCAGATTAAAAAAAATACGCAAATTTTGGTAAAGAAACCCATTTGCATAAAGAATTTTGTTTTTTTTTAAATATGAAAATAGATTTTACGCATATGTGTAGGAAATTTGCGTGGACTTTGGTTAATTGGATGCCAAAATGGGTTAAAAAGTGAATATGAAAGATCATCAAAGATTCAAACCATTGTGATTGTGTGGTTAAGATGGAACAATTACGATACCTAACCGGACTCACATACACCAAAAATTCACCAAGTAACAGTAAAATAACTTTTATGTTTTAAATTTATTATATGAGGAACTAATTCAGAGTTCAAGGTTATTTGTTTTTGTCAAATGTCAAGCTTTTTTAATAAGTACTCTAAGAGATTCTATAAAATGCAGAATCAAAAGTTAAAATTTCTAAAAATAATGGTATTTAATGCCAATAGGTTCTCTTTATTTAATACGATTAATAAAATATTATTTTTCTTTATCATAAAACATATTCAAAGATTCTCATATATTGGTGGGAAAAATAAAAAATCGTTTTCCTTTTATAAATAATCATTTTCATGGAAAAAAATCGTTTTCCTTTTATAAATAATGATTTTCATAGAATTTCACAATTTTTCTTCTATTTTTCATGTTTTAAATTTTTTTTTGAAAAATCTATTGAAATAAAAAACAAATGAAAAACAAATCTTCTTTTTCGAAAATCTATTGAAGATGTTATTGAAATCTATTGCATCATATGTGCTATTGACATTTTTATCTCAATAGCACATATAATGCATACAAAACAAATCATTTAACATTAGTATCAATGTAGCATATTTGAACCATAAGGGTGGTGCCTGATTGTTAATCTTTAGCTCCAAATGTCAAAAGTGTCTGAATGTCTTAGGTTCAAATCCAAAGAGAAACAAAATCCCCTTGTGGCCACGAATGTTCAAATGCGGTGACTCTGGATTACCTGCAAAGCAGGTGATTGCTACGAGATTAGTCGGCTCGCATAACGGGTTGGATATTCAGGTTAATCAAAAAAAAATCTAGCACATTTGGCTAGTTTCCAATAACATTGAAGGTAGAATAATACAACATTAGATTGTTCTTGCTAAGGTTCAAGATTCATAAAATAAACATTACATAGTTCTCTTATTTCTTACAATCGAATCACTTTTTATAAAAACAGACAAAACGTGAAGTTCTTGTCCAATACCCTTAATCATGACACTGATGTTGTGCCGTAGACAGCTCATAGTCCCACACGTACTCATCCTCTCAAGTTGAAATCATTCTAAACGCTACTGTTCCAACGGTTTGAAGAGCTTTAGATGTTGATATTCTAGTCATAGGCACATGTGACCCATTACTTGTGCATGTTTTAATACTCAAACACCTTGACAAATCCTTACATAGATATCGATTCTACTGATATTTAAAACTTCAGATGTCGTTTTAAAGACGAACCTAATGTGATACTATTTAGATGTAGATTTTGAAATTGGGATGGTTTTTGAGAATTTCCTTTCTCATGTATGAATAAGTGAAGTTGAGGGTAAAAAGGGAAGGTAATGGCTAAATCTCAAATGTATGCAACACAATGCCCTTTTGGAAATGAAAATGGGGGATGTAGAAAAAGTAGGGAAAAGGATATCTGAACATTTAAGGAATCATAATATAATATTAATATTAATATTAATATTAATATTAAAAGGCAATGCATTGCAATGCAATTAAGTTGATGGGACTTAGGTCAAACCTAAATTTAATTTCACTTTTGCTTTGGATATACATCAACTTGAGATTCTGAAACCTACCTTTTCACTCATACCCATAAACCTAGCTTTTACATCATAAATCAACTTAAATTTGTTCATTTTTATGAAATATACATGTTTGGGTTCGTTGAAATTAAGAGCATCTTTAACAGCTATGTTAAAATAGAAAAAGTTAGATTGTAACATTTTTATTGTTGTAATGGTTATATTAGCAGCAATGCTAAAATATAGAAAAAAATGGAGAGATTTTAAAAGTCTTTAAATTGAGAGAAATCTCTAAGTTTACTTGTGGCTTAATTAGGCTTATTGGTCTATCTGGCTTATTTGCATAGTTCATTTGGGTTGTTTACTTACGGCTTATTCGCACAGAACATGGTTTAATCGCACAGATAGAAATGGTGTGTTGTCCCCATTCAGCTACGAAAATGACACTCATACCCCTTATTTAAAGCACTGCTTCCTTCCCATATGAGACACCCCATATTCGGTTTTTTTATGATTGTTTTGATGTTCAAATAATTAATATTGGGGGATAGATCGGCCATTTATGTTATTTAGATTGTTGATTCAGATAAAAAAAGTAAACAACAACACTCATTTATCCAGATAGAAAAATTTATCGGGACAGACAAATTTATCCATATAAGACTTAATAAACAATTTGGTAAACAACCTTAAGACTTTATAGAATGGAAAGAAACAATATTTGAATCATATCCAACAAAGTAATTTTATTGGAATTAAATGTGTAAGAGAGGTAAATAATATTTTATTAACTGTATTAAATATTTTATTAATATAGTTAATGCTAGAATTGTTAAAATAAAATAACTATTAAAGTTGAATGTAATTTTTTTACAGATCTTGATTTTTCATACTTTATTATTTAATTTTTTTAACGTAATTATTGAGATGTTTTAAATATTAAAATAATTCTAAATTATTCCAAAAAAAGAATTTCTAATAAAATAGTTAAAAGAAATATTATTTTTCTACTAAATGTAATAATTAAAAAAGTCTAATGACAATCTAAGTTCAATGAATTTGTAAAAGAAAAAGAAAAGGAAAATGTGTGTGTGTGTTTTGGGGAAGGGGGGGGTGGGGGGGTTTAATGGACGGGTTAATAGGATTTCTGAGTGTTCAGTCTGTGAGTTGATATGAGGGGGGGGTGACGTAAGCAAAAGGGTACTTGGAAGCAGAACAAGGGGTGAAGACTTACTATCATTGGCTTTACTAAACTCAGGTACAGGGATCTTACAGTGGACACGCTTCCACAGAGTTCCCTCTTTCGGTATTCACACGCGTGCTTTTGTGTACGGACTTCACTCCCCACACCCCCCCCCCCCCCTCCTCTTTTGATACTTCTCGTCACTAACAAAAAACCACCAGATATTACAGTTATATTCATCTCTCAACATTTTCTATTTTTATTTAATTTAATTTAATATTTAATTTATATTAAACTGCATTTATCTCTTGCTTAACGAGTTTTATGTGATTGAAAAATACGTAACCGTTGAATTTTATGTCTGACATATTATTAATTATTTATCAAAGAAAGAAAAAAAGGGTTAAAATCATGTGACTTACGACCATTCTCATACGCCATAGTAAATATTTTCACCAACACCCATTCTTTCTCTTTCATAGTCATATTCTATTTTTACATTATTTTCAACTCAATTATTTACCATATTTCAATATATATATATATATATATATATATATATATATATAGGGGAGCGATCAAATGCAAACCACTCAATTTATACAAACCGTGCAAACCTCATTCAACCAATCATAATTTTTCATTTTGATTATGAGAGATTGATTAATCATTTTTATTGTGGAAGGTGTTAATCATAGATATTATCATCTTCATTATTTTAATTTTTAGAGAAATACATGAAACAGTTTCATTAATTTTAGAGAAATACATGAAACAGTTTCATTAATTTTAGAGAAATACATGAAACAGTTTCATTAAGTATTATATGAAACAATTTTACAACCATATATGAAACAACTTGATCAAAAAAAGTATTATATGAAACAATTTCACAAGATTAAACAATTTCATGAAAAAATTTCATAAGATTAAACAATGAAATCGACGGATGAAGGTGGTTTGCACGGTTTACACAAATGAAGGCGGTTTTTATTTGATCACTCCTCTATATATATATATTCGTGTTGGGTTTCGGTGATAATGAAAATTATGATGAGAAATGTAAGAATGAATCTCCACCATTTAATCAATCTTGATTGAAGATCAATAGTAATCAGATGCACCAAAATGCACCGTATCAATTCTCATATCAAACGAAATTTATGGGATGGAGCGAGATTAAAAATGATCAAGAGTTCAGATCCCTTCTTTTATTTTTCTCGCTTTTAACTCCTATTCTCATAAGAGTGTGTGAGGATATAGGATCTGTTTTCTTTTTTAATGCTGTAACAAAACACAATATAAAAAACTAAGAAATCACACTGAAAAGTTGTCGTAATATAAAATAAAATAAATATTACGGTGTTTTGTTCCATCAATGTTTACTATCAGAACTCAAATTTAAGCTTCAAGATGTGCTTTTGTAGTCTCTAGTTTTCTAATGACAATACTATATTGTGGTGCATATGTGCATATCGAATCACAATGGTGACATGTCTAAGAGAAAGAGATGTAAATTTCTTTCCGGTACAACGGGACAATTGAGTGGTGGCAAGAAACCCCCTAAAGTATACCTAAATCTGCACCTATGTGTAAGCACCATATATATACATTTTGTACGTGAGTGTATGGACGTACGTTTTATGTTCATGTATGCACTAGCGGTGCCAAGGTCGATATATATATATATATATATATGTATATATATATGTATGTATGTATGTATGTATGTATGTATGTATGTATGTATGTATGTATGTATGTATGTATGTATGTATGTATGTATGTATGTATGTATGTGTATTATCGTCCTTGTATTATATTTTGTATTCGAGTTCGTACATACAATTGTTGATCTATATAATTTGTCCAATGTGGCATTATATATTCAAAAGCTATATGTTGTTCATATCTTCCACACCAAATTGAAAAAAATGTGGATAATTTAGTGGGTTAAGTTTCGGTGAAAATAGAAATTATAATGAGAAAGGTAAGAATGGATCTCCATCATTGGATTAATCATAATCGAAGATCAACCCTAATGAGATGCATCGAGATGCATCAGATCAATTCTCACGAGAAACACAATTCATGAGGTGGGGTGAGATTAAAAGTGATCAATGGTTTTATATCATTTTTTACGCTTCTCATATTAACTCCTATTATTACACAATCATTCATCTAATCTAGTTTACCGGAAAAAACTTTATGTAGCAATCATATCCAGTTAACGTATATAATAATAAACAAATAATTAATACTGATATAAAAATACTTTGGTTTCGACTCTAACAAAGAAAACAAAATGACGCGCCTTTGGGTAGGTTGGGTTTTTGGTAGACTCTTGGAATCAAACGTTTGTTTGTTTAAACAAAAGTGGTATCGTTCGTATATTTAATTCATAATAATATAGTTAAAGACTGTTTTTGGATTTACATCATATTTTATTTACTTCTTCTAAAAGAATTTTGGGATGAAAACATGATTGTGTGTTGTTTTCCTCAATAGGGAGTTTTTTAATCATAAAATAGTGACAAACTTCCATTTTCATAGTAATTATGAAAGTGTTAATATTAAATTTCTTTAACAATGATTGATATTCTTTCTTTTATTACTTAAACTTCAAATAAATTTTATGATTTTAAAGCTTTGTTGTTGAAGATTGTGATAAGAAACCAAAGAATGTGAACCATGGGAAAAATAGATATGCATCTTATGCGTGATGTTTGATTGGTTTGAGTTTGGGTTCCAAATGTTAAAAGTGCATAAAGGTCCCAAGTTTAAATCAAAGGATGAATAAAAGTCATCTTGTGGTCATGGAGGTTCAAATACGGAGACTCCGGGTTACTCGCAAAGCAGGTGGTAGCCCTGAGATTAGTCTGCTCGTATAGCAGGTTGGATATTTAGGTTAAACAAAAAAAATGTGGAAGTATTAACATAATTGGATAAAGTCAATCGGTCAAAATGCTATATAATAGTTATAAGTCAGATGATGGAATTGGAATTCTGAAAAAAGAATAATAATAAATATGGTTGTGGCCTATGATCACGTATGGATTTGCATGATGTTAATTTTGCAAATAATTTGAGATGTTTGGCTCGGTTGCGCTTTATGAACAAGCACGACCGTGTAGAGTTCACGCACCACGCCCTACAATCACAACGATTGTACCAAGAGATAAGTATGAACATTCGATATTTTAGCGTTATAATCCACTAAAATCCATAGGACGCGTAGTATAAATAGAGCTCTTTGGTTCCATATATTGAAACAAGAAATCACGAGAGAAACACGATGAGGATGAACTCTGTTAGATGTGAGAGTAAAATCACAATTGATGATTTCAATTTCTAATTCTCTTCGGGCTTGTCTTTAGTAAATAAATATTCTTCCTTTTACGTGTGGACATATACCATCTTTTCAGTACCATTTTATATTCGTGAATGCTTACTTGTTTCCTATCATTATTTATGTTTGATTTGGTTGATCTTAATTCAATCTGTTTAGTTTCGTGCTTATTTGTTGGCAGAAATTATAACACCCTCATTTTCGTCATGAGTTGTGTCACATAATTCTCATTAAATAATAATAAATAACCCAAAAATAACGGCTAATAAAGCCCTATTACGGCTTAAGTCTTACAAAATATAAATGTAAGTAATAACCCAACGCTAACCCGTCCGATACCAGGTTATGTTGCAAAATCAGTTTAAACATAATGTCTAACCATCCCAAAGTCTATGACTCCCTAAGCATGACCCTTGTCCTTGTCCACCCTTGAACTTTGTGCCCCTGAGATACATATTAATAGTCAAAATTATAAAGCTTAGTGAGTTCACAATTTTCGTGCACAAATCATACATGTCCCATTATGCATAATAACAAACAAATATTCAAATAATATGTATATCTATTGCAAAACCTCTTTGCAATAATTACGAAATAAACTATCTCATCAGGTAAAGGTTTTATTATCATCAGCATTTCCCAGATTTTTGGTTTTTGTCTCACTCTTATAGGGTAAGATTCTTGGTTCTTACCATATTCAAATGGTAAGACAATGTTACTTAATAAGCGTTTACCCAGATAATGGTTTGATAAACGACCCATTTGTCTCACACTCTTACGTATTTATACTCGAATTTCCCAAGTAAAACGGTCACTATTGGATAGCCCAAAAGTCTCTTCCATTAGTTCGGTTCATAATTGCATGTAACTAAAATCTCCATTAAATGACACTTTAATTACTTAGAAATTCAAAGTTTCCAAAATTGCAAAACAGACCCCTCTAACTTGAGCTACCTATATTTCAACCCTTGACTTCTCATCTTTAAGTACTTGACAACTATTTCCCTTATACTTTCTAATTTTCATTTTGTGCCCAACATTTTTAAGGTGTCACAGAAGTCATGTAATGTCTTTATTTGCGAATAACATTTACATCTTTATTATGATGGAAACCGGGACAGTGGTAATGCATCCCTCATTTCCGACCCCGACCCTCGTTTAACCCCCCCCCCCCCGGTCTCCGTCCCTCCTGGCTAATCCCTGACACGTTCGAGGAACCCGGTGGGTGCCCGTTTAGTAAAAAAACAATGTATTTTAAATTAAAATTATAATGAATTATCATTATACTAAGTACCAAAATTGGAAATCAAATATATTTGTCATTTGATAATAAATATATGCATATATATATATTTAGTTATACACACATTATATACATATATTAAATAAAATAAAAAAATTAATCAATGTCAAACTAGGGATAGGTAATGTCATCCCCAACCCCATTCTGATCCCATTTTAGGTATGAAAATAAATCTCCGTTCCTGCCCAATTACCCATCAAACTGAGAAATTCCGCCCCGTAACCTTAAACCGAAGAATCCCGCTCCATTAGGGTTGATACCCATGGATACCAACCGTAATCAGCTAAAATTTTCATCTCTAATCTTAGTTTAATTTGGGACCCAATGAACTTTCAAAATCTAAACATTCACTCTATACATTAATTCATTGACAGCATTATTTTCTCAAATATAATATATATATATATATATGTGTGTGTGTGTGTGTGTGTGGGGGGGG
>NC_037537.1:28048385-28069354 GCF_001531365.2 Cynara cardunculus var. scolymus
TGTTCTTGTCTGTTTCACTAAAAATTTATACAAAAAATGAGGAATTTCAAATAGTTAATTTGATACTAATATCGATATATTTTTGTCAAATTTTTATGATATCTTCAAACATATAAATTATTCAAAAATAAAAACATCATCGTTTTCTCAAAATCACATAAAGTCATATTATAACATCGACTGAGATAAATAATAAAATGAAATATTAAAATCATGATGTATCTCGCTGCATTGCGCGAGTATGCTTCTAGTATATATATATATATATATATATATATATATCTTAAATGCAATCTTGAGAAATGCCAAAAAATTGGGCATAATTAATGTACCTCGACTCTCGACAAATAGGCTTTCATAAATACCACACCAAAATAATTGAGGAGTTTCAATCTTCAAATTTTAATAGACAAAATATTAATATTTAATATAATGTCTTAAAACACCATATATCGTACACGTGTGTATAGTTTACACGTACGGATATGAAAATTCAAAATACATGTCTCTTTGAGTATCATTTAAATAACAATTTTTTAGAAAAATATAATTCATTGTTGCTTGCACAATATATAAAAATAAATTATTTCAATTCTTTTTAAGATTTTCTACTAACTCCACGACACTAGTTAATAGCTATCATACATCGTTCCTGCCAGTGATGCCCAGATGAATAAGTGGGATAATCAAGCTGCAATGAATCTTTACATCAGTGTCTGACTTTATTGATAACAGAACAATCAATACCAATTATAGTTTGTCTCGTTTCGAACTCTTTAAACCACCTCTTAAAGTGAACGTGAGTAGGATCTTTAAGTTTCAGAGAGGACTGCTATTGGCACTTTGCTGAGTTGATTGATAGATAGATGAACTAGCCCAATGACCAAAGGAGAGTACTTCTTTGCCACCGGAACCTGCTGTCAGTAGGCATTCTTTACGCCATATCTGCTTTTGCGCCATAACAATATCACTTGAATTACAGGGACCTACACATATTAGTACAGTATATCGGGGGTCCCATGCTAGAATCACACATGCAAGTTTCCCTGCATGTGGCTCGTTTTTGTGCTTTTATATTCCGCTTTGCCGCCTATTATATTAAGAGAATAAGTCTCGTTCAAGCAGTCATCCTTTATTCATCTATACCAGCTAGCACGCATGAGCCCATAGAAAGAATTTCTCATGATTTTTACACTCTTTTTACGACTAAAATTCCGTACGATTGAAGTTGCTTTTAGGCATTAAAATTTATAGATGGTAAAGTAGTGAACAACACAAAAAAAATTGATTGAAAACATGAAAATGTACAAGCAAGACAACAAAGGAAAGAAAATATGCAAAAAAGAGTGAATTACAAAACTTGTTAATTTACAATTGTAACCCCACCAACAAATAACCAAAGAACATCACAAATTGTGAACAACCTAAAAGACAATGTTGTTTGGTAAAACATTCCCCAAAGTGAATTACTAACATACCCCTACACCATCTAAAGAAAAATAAAAATGCTATTTATCCCTCTTTTCATTTTCTTTTTCATCTTTATTCCGTTATCCATACACTACTTTGACCTAAACTCGTGCTTAGAATTGCACATCATGGACCGCCATTGATCAGTAACGTCCTTTGCGATGTTTAGTGCGTCACATGTCGTCCCTAGAAGACCTCTTCGAGTGAACCCAACCGTATATAACCCGTTTCCCCCTTTCCAACCATTTGGAAAGGGAGTTTTCGGCATTCCATCCTCCGTAAAGAAATCACTTCCCTATATCGGAAACAAATTTTATCAGAATATAGTAATTTTTAATTTTTAAAATTAAAAATTAAAAAAAAACATTATTTTATTGTTTTAATAACAAAATATTTGAAAATATGTGGGTCATGCTTACCATCAAAAGACAAAATAATGAGATCATTATATGCACAACACATTTCAATTCTGATTCTGTCTCTAGAAAACAGAGAAAAAAAGAATATTTTTATATTTATCTTCTATTCCCAGAGAAGAAATGCCTAAAACCACTACAACAATGGTTGAATGACTAGTACAACATGCATTAAAATGTGTACATTACCCTTGATTTAGAAACTTAATTTCTGGCATTTTGTAAGTTGTTTAAATCTTTATTTGGCAAAAAGACATAGAAAAGGGAGAAATATAATGATGAGAATACTTGTTGATAGTAACACATCATAAAATGACAACAAAAATGTTATGAGATGAGAATCATCCAAACAAGTGCCATCAGTTTTACACTTTTTTGGTTACTAAAAACCATTTTGTAGGCTTCTCAAGGTGTAACACTTGGAAAGTGATGTGAGATAAATAATAAGATAAAAATAAATACAAAAAATATCTGATACTTATCGTTTAAATCTTTATATACCTGCTGCGTTACGTCAGTTCAAATAAGATACCTAAATATCGTGAAAAGAGGTTAAAGAAAGGTTCATATATGAATCTTTAAATGGATTTTGTCAACTATTCACATGTGAATCTTCCTATCACCTCTATATAATACAATAGTACAAGTATTTCATGCAAGATTCAGACAAAAACTTGATCAGGGTATTCATGGAATTTACCTTGAGCCAAAATGGCACATTGCTCTTATACCCTGTTGCCAATACTATAGAATCAAATGCAATCTCTTGACCATCCATGAATTTGGCTCCACTTTTGGTGATTTCCCTCACTCCTTGTTCCACCACCTACAAACATTCCAATTAATCATAAATTTAAGTCTAAAAGAAATATAAATGTAGTACAATTTATTAATGTATGTGATAGGGAATCTATGGATGGTTACCTTGATGTTACCGGATTTTATTAGAGATAAGGCTCCGGTGTCAAGAACCGGGGTCTTTCCGGTGGCGTTTTTGAGCTCAAGGGGGCCCGTTTTTGGCCGCCGGAGGCCTAATTTGTCGGTGCTTCCTAGAGTTAAATTGGCCATAAACAAGATTAATTTGTCCACCACCCTAAGAGGTAGCCATTTGAGAAGTGCCATAGCTATTCCAAATGTTGTGAATCCAAACATCTCTCTAGGCAGAACATGAACCTGTAATTGCATTAAAACAACCACACAAATATCCCCAAAAGTCAAAATACTTGGGAAAAAAATCTTGATAGCATTAAAATAGTTAAAGAGACAACAGTATACAGGTTTTAAAGCATGTGACTCAAATCACTTCTTGTTAAATGGAAGTTTTCATGTCAAGAAAACATTTTTAAGCAAAAAGATCAAATACCCAAATGGAGAAATATACAATTTAGTGATTATATCAAGAAAAGAACAAATTCAAGAAATACCCACATGAAAAATAATCAAGAACAAGATTGTGGTGAAAATTTTGGGGGTTTTTGGTTTGAGAAATGATTTTCTTTTTTTTTCCAATAAAAAAGAAACCCCATTTCAAAAAGTAAACCAAAAGGTGAATGAAATTGACTTTGACATATAGAATTAGAGCAATAATACCCTAATCATAACAACACACACAACACCTAAAAACACACACTGAAAAGAAGGGTGTTATGATGAACTTACAGAGTTTCTAACAACCATAAAAGGACTTGCATTGTAACGGCAGAGGTCCAAACTGACCTCCATGCCAGAATTCCCACATCCAACAACCAAAACTCTTTGCTCTCTAAACTCGCATCCGCTTTTGTACTCACTTGTATGCCTAACAACCCCCTCAAACTTCTCAATCCCCTGAATCTCCGGCACAACTGCCTCCGCATTCTCGCCGGTAGCCACCACCAACCACCGTGATTCATAAACGGAATCTTGTGTATTCACCCTCCAAACCCCACTTTCAAAGTCAAACTCAGCACTAGCCACCGCCTGGTTGAATCTTGGCTTGATTTCAAAGTGCTCTGCATAAGCCTCCATGTAAGAAACAAACTGGTTTTTTGTGGGATATTTTGGGAAATTCTTTGGGTACCCAAACAATGGAAGCTCACAGAATTGTTTGGGGAGATGAAGCTTTAAACGATCATACGTTTTGTGTTGCCATAAAGATGCAATGCAATCACTTCTCTCAAGAACAAGAGAAGCGACACCATTTTCTTGAAGGCAAGCTGCCACAGCTATACCAGAAGGCCCAGCACCCACTATGATTGGCCCATCAAATTTCATGACGAATTGATCTTTTTCACAAGAACCCATCAAAAAGTTTATCAAGAAAGATGAAAACCCTCAACAGAAACCAAGAAAAAAATGATGAAATGAAGAGTCTTTCAGCGAGAAATTTACAGAAAACCCCTCTGTTATCCAAGAAATGCTCTGTTTCTCTTCTCTTTTACTTTAAAGACTGAGAGTTTAAAAGGGTGTTGAGAGAAGGGAAATGTGCGTTGGTTGGGAGTGAGTTTTCTGACGGTATTTAAATGTAGATAGAGAAAGAGAAAAGGAAAAACGAACAGAGGGTCTTTATGAGAAGTGAGAGGTAGAGAGAGAAAATTTTGTTCTTGGAGAGAGAGAGAGAGATATGGAGGTGTAAATATGGAGGCGTGAAGGTTAAGGAAAGGATTTGGTTCACTTTCTCAAGGCTCTTTCTTCTGAGGCTTTTCTGTGCAGAGAAAAAGGGAGGGATTTGAAGTGAAGTGAAGGGGCAAAGAGGAGAAGAGAAGGGAAGCTATAAATACATTTATGTGGATGACTGTGTGTTTTGCTGTGTGTAGTTGAGTTGAATTTATAAGCCAAATACTCCACCACTTGCACCACATTTGGTTATCTATTCACGCGCCAACTAATCCCCATATCTATAGGTTAAGGTTATGGTCATGGTCCAAATTATATACCCAAATCTTTTTATTTAAAAAGATTGTGTTATAAAGTTATAATATGTCTTTTTATATAACATAAACGAAATAAAGATTTCGAAATTACGTTTTTTTTTAAAATAAAATACAATTTGTTGTTTTTTTTAAAGAAACAAGATCTTTCTTTCGTTTTCGAATAAGTACAATGTTCTTTTTAATTTAATGTTTTATAAAGAAATATAAAAAACGATCTCGTTAGGTCATGGAGATTTGGGGTTGGTTGATTTAGTCATTAGTGTGAAGATATGTAGTCTTTTTGAAAATAAAAGAACTAAAAGGGAAGTCTTTGGAAATTATAAAACTAGAGGGGGTTGTTTTGAAAGTTCCAGTTTGGTGAGTATCATAGCATATGGAAATAGGACACAGGGCCGTACTTGGTATACGAATCACACTTGGGAGGTTGTGAATGATGCATAGATTAGATTTATCACGTTGCAAGACAGAGACAATTTAATAGGATTTAGGCAAGATTTGTTATGTGATTCTCTACGTATTGAATTGACAAATTGTAATCTTGCATTTTGATTCAATAAATGTTTGTTGGATTTAGTTGGTGGATATGGTTTTATTGGATTTTATTCGATTGATCCAATGACGCCACTATTCATTTAATATATGGTTTTCTTGATACTAATCAATCTCATTCACTATCACATCTTAGTCAGTCGTCGAATGAGAGTTCACGTTTCATGGTTGGGTCTTGGAGCAATTTGATCTTTATTAATGACCATTGAATCTTGTTTGATTTGGGCCACGTTTTGACCCGCGGGGCTCGGTCGATTGATCTTCGATTTTTGTTGTTACGTCAGCGTCAGATTGAGTATCATTCTTAGTCAGCTAATGTAAAACCTAATCCAATCTCAATTTGAGTGCTGCATGTTGGTTGAGTCATACCTTTCTATTTAATGGTATTTGTCTTTAAGTATGAATATTTGGTCATTCATAACTTACTTATTTATGTGTTTGATATTAACTAGAAACCGACATTCATTGATAACACTTTCACTATCTTCTATTCGGTATATATCAAGTAAGGCGCAAACCCTTGATTTTTTTCGTTGAATTCGTCCATGTATTAATTGAAAGTGGAATAAGCTTACTTGAATTGTACGAATTGCCTATGCGATACTGACCTTCCAAGAAATTTCAAACAAATTCCACATCATCTTTTCAGTTTCTACCTCTATATGAGTCAACATGAGATCATACTACCAATAAGTTGCTTCATCCCGTTAATATCCTAGAAGCATATGTAGCTTTTTTTCTTTTTTTGGGAAATATTCCACATCTGCAAAGTATAAAATGACACTTGACGTCACAAGCCTAACTAGTAGCGATGATTGGGTTTGTGCTTAATTGAAATTTGGCTAGTTTGGTGCCCATCAATTGCTAGAATGGATATGCGGTTCTCCAAGGATTCTCATTTCTTAATCTCTCGTTCCTAATTTGTTGTTCCTTAGCAATTACGGATAACGTAGTCCTTGAATAGTTTGCAACATCGTTGGTCGGCTTTGATTCTTCCACATTGGTGGTAAGTTACCTTTTGGCCTATATCCTGTGTCATGGTTGCTTACCATCAAGGTTGGCATCGTTACTTCATTTAGGTAGATCGAGTTAAAATACATTTTGGCATAGGATGTCTCCAAGTTGGACTTTTCAAAGGCATGCAATTTTAATCCCCAGCTATTAATATAAGTTGGGTTTTAGGTATTCTGATATATTCTTTGTGTTTTAGTGTATTTTCACCTGTTTATTTTGTGTTTATTTTTTATAAATTATCTTTCGATCAGAATCTGTAGACTCTTTGCATTTTTTCCCCTTCTCTTTATATTTCTTTTACTAATCTTGTTCAATAGCTATATGAAATGGTATATCACCGAGATTTAAGGGAAAGTTAAATCACGGTTTTGGAATTTCAACAACAGCTGTAAGTTGAACCAAAAAAAAAACGTAAGTATTCAAGGCTAATTTCGTATGAATACTTATATCTTTTTGTTCAAGTTCCCTCAAAGTCCCGTTGAGATTTGAAGAGTTTCATGATTTTAACCGTTTCGTTGTTTTTGGATTTCAACAAGAACAACGGCTTTGGCTTTGTGGGGGAATATTTGGCATAAGCAAGGCTTCGTCAATTCGGCTACCCATCGGGATTTGTCTCTATGATTCCATCAGTTATTTGTGTATCAATTTTACTATTATTTTATGTGTTTTAGCAACTTATAATGACTAGTAACAAATGTCGTCCCATTAAGTACATTAATTTGGTGTTAATATTTTTTGAAAAGGAAAAATATACAGAGATATGCATTTCTTGAATCGTAAACCATAAATATATAGGGTTTATATTTATGGGACCATAAAAAAACCTATAAATGATGGTTTAGTTAAGTATAAAATTTAGCAATGACAACTTTGTGGGGATCATTTGGCACTTATTGCATCCAAAGAATTATGCATGCATGCAACATGCATCAATAATAGTTGGTTTACTTTTTGATTAGTATTGTAGGGAGGACTCTATAGAAACATATTGCATCACTCATCATTTCATTTGGTGGAATGAATGGTTGGTAGAAGAAATCAGTCTTATCGCGTCGATATCTATCTACAAGAGACGTATACTTATACTTCTAAGATCGTGGACCTTTGTCTCGTAACTTTTTCAAGTTCTCATGGGACTATGGACCTTCCTCGATACTCAACACCCTCGTAAATCTACTCATCTACCAACTTTTGTGTATTCTTCTTATCGTGCCTCTTTTACTTTGTATTTTTAACATCTATCATCCCGTTTCTGGAATTTTACCCTAATAAGTGGCAATTGTAAACCCCTTTCGTTACATGTTATGATCGGTGAAGAACTTTCTCGTTTGTAAAAGAGTCATGCGTGGACTCGGTATATCTACCATGCTATTAGCTCTCATTGGGTATAAAAATCAAGACCATGTCTAGTGGATTCTATAAACGAACTCCCCATACTTCTTCCTATCGCATTTTAAAAATATCAGAGATATTTTAGGTATTTTTCTAGCATTACTTTAGCCCTTTTAAGGGTTATATATATATATATATATATATATATATATATATATATATATATAAGTATACATTATTTTCGAAATCCATAAAATTGTAAACATATGAACGTGCATAAATATTCATAATGAATATTATACAGATATACCATTTAACTTAAAAAACGTATAAAAAACTATATCGAGATGAATGCCAAATCAAAAAGAATGAAATGCTCGATTTTTTGATTAAAATATTAATTATTTTTAAGATAATTTAGTTTAAAAATTAATAGGGTAATTTTTTTAATTAAAAAAAAAAATAAAAAATCAAACATGATATGCTAAATCCCACCTTTTATTTTTGTCCTTAATCACTTTTTAATTAATTTTTGTATATTTTAACCGTTGATTAGTTTTCTATATTTTAATCAATGACCAAGATTTGTCGTTCACAACGAAAAATGAGTTTATATATATATATATATATATATGGTATATTTCAAATACAACCATGTCCATTTGTACAACCAATGCAACCCAATTAATTGAGCGATATTTATAGAAATGATGGAAGTATATATGAGGTTGGGTTCACGTGAGAAAAAAGTTTTTCTTAAGACCCGTAAGACCAATTTATGTTCATTGATTAACTTCATAAGCTAATGGTCTAAAGTTGCACGGTGACAATTTTTTGATTATTGAGAAGTCTCGTGGCAATTTTATGATTATGAATATTCAGATTGTAGATCTAATCCAAGGGTTGAGAACTGATCTTACGGGATTCACGAAAAACCCTTGGTTTCACACGATACACACACACACACACACACACACACTAGAAGGGTACTCGCGCAATGCATCGAGATATATCTCGATTTTAATATTTCATTTTATTCATTTTCTCTATCGAGATAATACGGTTTTACGTGGTTTTAGAAAACGATAATATTTTTATTTTGAACGAAATATAAATTTGAAAAAAGAATGTATCGATATTAGTATTAAATTAACTATTTAAAATTCTCACTCTCTGTGTAATTTCTTTAATTCAATTTTTTATTATAATTTAATTTAGATTTAATAATAAAATAATTTATTTTTATTTAATAATATAATTTTTATAAGGATGATAATTAAATATTTTATTAAAATTTAACGATTATCCTAATTATATTTTAATTTTTTATATTCAAAATGAGATATTTATCTTGTATTTGATTATGTTTATCCGCAGTTAATTACACGAATTAAAAAAAAGTTTTAATAAGTTGTACTTATGCACAATATACATTGTAATATTAAATTTTAAGTAATATGCATCGATATACAATACTTCATGTATAAAATATTATTTTTAATAATTTTTATCAAATAATTTATAATATTCGAAATATCTATCTTAGAATCCCTATCCCTCTTTGCATCTTCTTTCTTGTGTTTGCATTTCTTTGACTAATCTTGTTGAATACTTATCACCAACAAACGTGGGATAAATCCTACATCTCCATGCACACACATATTAATCATTAACTAACATTTCATAAATACACTTACAAAAGGACAATCAAAGATGGAGCTCTTCAAGTTGATCACTCTATGCACCCGATTGCTGTCAGTCGATCGATGTCGCTTCAACCACGGAGCGTCAAATTCACATTTCCGAACTAAAATACAAATCGAATTCTACAGGTAAAATAAGAAAGTATGGTGAAAAACTCTTTGAATGGTACTGCATTACTTATTCTTCGGTAAAAGTTGAATATTTTGGTGTGAAATAATTGTATCGTGTTCGATCTCGTGTCAAGTGTCTGATGGAAACTTCAGTCGGATTCTTTACGGCCTGCATTCTCTCAGCTTTAACTTGGAAGGAACGATAAAGAGAGAGGGGGGAAAGTACTGTGAAAAACTTTATCACATGCATACGAGTTTTAAACCATATCTTTAAAATGATTGTGGCTATGGAAGTTTCAGATATCTGAGACCTCATTGTTGTGATTATATGGCAGGTTTTTAGAATATATGGTACTTTAGGATTATAAAGTGGGATCTACTTTGCAGTATAGATCAGACGACGACGTACTGGGTACAAAATTCACCATCTTCTACAGCTTCAGCCACTATATATCATATGTACCAGACTAATTATAGTGCAAGAATTAAGGGTTTTCTTCAATGGTGAGATACTGACAAATTCCAAGATTTCTTGATATTCATTTTACTCATTATAGTGAAAGAATTAAGGGGTTTTCTTCAATGGTGGGATCCTGACAGATGCCAAGATTTCTTGATGTTCATTTTACTCACTTTTTGTTTTGTATAGGGTTTTGCTGGAAAAGATGATCAGGAGATCTGTGTTGGTCCATGCTCGATCGATCGACTGGAAATCTATCTGTGATGTAAATATCGATGGTTGGACTGGTGTCGATATTGATCGATGACAACCGAATATTTCACTAGGTATGCCCCAATTGGTCTGCCAAAATTCCACCGAATCATTTTTCCATGTTGCAATGATCAAGATTCTATCTGGACAAGCTTGCAATGCCATTGTTTCAATAGTCACTCATGTTTGTTGCATAAATGGCACTCACTTTGTGTTTGGTGTGGCTCCCGTTCTAGCCAGGGTTTATGGAGCCTTTATCTGTTGCTTTTGAATCCCAAGGAATTTGGGTCAAATATTCTCCCAACAATGATAATAAACAGCACTTAAAATAGAGGACAAGATGATAATAAGCTCTTAGATTGTCTCCATTCTTGAATTCTTGATTTTGATATCCAATTGATGTTTACACCATGTTGTTGTTCATATATATGGAGGACAAGAAAATGTACCCACAGATTTATCAAAGAGCAATAAGGGGACCAAAATGCTCCTCCAAGCTGTTGAATTGCCTCAAAACCCTTTGGAAACTGACGTATTTATACAAACGAAGGATCATGTGAGAATAAGAGTTAAAGATGAGAAGTCTAATAAGTGATTTGGACCCTCGATCACTTTTAATCTCAAAACAACTCATAAATTGTAGTTTAGAAGGAAATTGATCTAGTGGTTCTTTTCAATTAGGATCGATCGAAAGGTGGAGAACATTTCTTACCATTCTCACCATAACTTTCATTTTCACCGGAATATAATGGAACCCAAAATTGATTAGGAACCTGGGGGACCATCCACAACGCGGCATGTAATATATTCATCAAACTTATGAATGTTTTATTTATCATGAATGTGTGATTCATGGTGAATAACACATCCATATTCATTATGAATGTGTTATTCACGATGAAAACTAATCTTGAAGGACACGTGGCCTATCGTGTGCGGTTCCCAGTTTTTAATGGGACTTGTCCCTCTCTCTCTCTCTCTCTCTATATATATATATATATATGTATATGTATATGTATATGTATATGTATATGTATATGTATATGTATATGTATATGTGAAGAGGAAGCAAAAGAGCAATTAATCAATGATAGAAGCATGATGAATGGTTGAGGGGCTATTGGAAGTAGAATATTTGTTAAAGGGGAATATGATTACAAAGGGTGACTTGCATTTCCATTCAAACAGTACTGAATTTTAACTTTGTTGCCCAATTTCAGCCACGATATCATATCGTAAGTAGCATACTATTTACAGTACGAGGAGACTTGGCCTTCAAACGTGGGATACTGACAATATTGCACTATTCCTACAAAAACCTAAAATCTTACTATCGATCATAGTTTTTACCTGATTAATATTTACTGACTAAAATTTGATTACCAGTGATCTTATTATGTCATTTTGATGGTCGAAAATCTTACCGGATAAGGCAAACGAGATGATGAATCATACCCGATAATCGTTTACGCGGTTACATTTGTTAAATGGCTTATAGATTTGACTAACTACTTATATAACTTACAATTATATTTCAATTATTCATGTGATTGATTTCTAAACATCTTTTACAAATAAGCAGTATTCAAGTAAAGTATTTTTTATTTATTAAATTGGGTTAAAGTCTTTAACTTCAAATACCCGAATCTTTGGATTTTTTTGCAGGTTAAAGGTTCAATCTAAAATGTGCATGAATTTATTTGTTACGTTACGCTATATAAATATTATATAATTTAAGTGGGTATAAAACTCCAAATGTCATATTTGCATATTGCACGTTTGGAGTTTTATACCGAGTAAATTGATCAGCCCATTAATATCCTTAAAAGCCCATTGCATGATGGGCCTGAACTATATTATATCATTTCTTGTGTTAGAATATCTCCAACAGATAATCTAAAATAAAAAAAGTAAAAAGTAAAAATCTTCAAAAAAGTTTATCTTCATTTTTAACAGATTTTATATTTTGGAGATTACATAATTAACTATATTATTAAAATATTCAAATATAGCTCATATAATATTATTTCTCTATCCTAAACATTTAAATTCAATCAATCTTATTGGTAGAATGAATAAAAAATGATTTTTCTCTCATAAGTATTCATCTTTGGAGAGATCTCCACACTTGGAGATTTTCATCCTTTATCTCATACTTTCTCCGTTTTTAAGAAGGTTTTAGGGAATTTGTTGGAGTAAAAATCACCAAAATCTTCATTTTAAAGAATCTAAGAGGTGAATCTTGTTTAACAAAAAAAAGTCTGTCTCTTAATGGTTCTAGAACCCTTTGAATGATTTTGTATCATTTGCCTCCCTTAACCATTAAGAGCCCTAATTTCATTATACACAATTACTAAACAATTATATTTCATTTTGCACTATATCATGAGAGTCTCTTAATCATTCTGACCACTTTTATTATTCCGCACCAAATCATTCAACAATTACCATACAGCCCCTAAGATTTACTTGGTTCGTCTTAATGATAGAGTAAGTTATTATAGTAAGCTTTTTGTCTTAGTGCGGCTCAACCCAGTTTAATGGGCCGATACCTCAATAAGTTAGCCCATTAGGCCTTATATTCGCCCAAACCATCCTCAGTCTCACTAGCTTCCGTGGCCATCTTTTGGTCCATGAAAACAATTCGCACAGCTTTTCATCTCTTCCGCCAGAAATTTGCAAAGCCACGAAACAAAGCTCGAGAATATGTTTTAATTCCTTTCAAGGTTCGGTTTCTCTCTATTTCGCCATTATGTAATTGCTACTTTAGTTCGTTTTTGCGTTTTGATTTTTGATCTCTGCTGATTTGCATAAGAACGACCTCAAATTTGGTTTGCTCTTCATTGATTTGTTTAAAATTAGATCAGAAAGCGGATGATTTATGCGTAGAATAATACTTGGATGATGAAAGTACTTTTTAGTGTTTATGGAGTTTGGGTATCTAATTAGGTTCAATTTTGTGGTAGTGTACCAAAGTCGAAGTAGTAATGCAACATCCTTAGTTGGGTCAGAAATCGAGTTTTTATGCCGTTGAGGAAAGCTAGGATGGAATATGAAGAAGATCATGGCTATTTGTATAGCGCGAAGCGGGCCAACGCCCATGGCAGCAGAGTTTAGTAGATTGCGTCTCCGAAAATTTTCAGAAATCGGTTCTCTGTTCTCTCTATCTCACGCCTCCCTCTCAATATCTCGACTCTCGTCTTCCTCGATCTCATTGTCTGCCCTACGCACGCCCTCTCCTCTCTTCTGAATTCTGTGATTCGATCGCTGCCCACTGCTCACCGGTGACGACCTACTCTGGCCCTGGGCTTCTGCCTTCTGGACTCTCGGCTCTCGATATCTGCCCTTAATCGACCGCCCAAAGTCTGTCCATTTGTTTCTCTTTCCTAGCTCTCCTCTCTTCTGGCTTCTGGCTTCTGCTTTCTGGACTCTGGTCTGATAAGTTTGGAATCTAAAATATTGGTAAATTCTTGATTTCCCGAATCCTAATTTTTTTAATTTTTCCTCAGATTATGTCTTGTTCTTTGAGTTGTTTTTATTTTGACTTGATTTTTTATTGTATTTGTTGATGATGTTATGATTTAGATTAGGTTTTTTTATATGAAGTTGATTTTGATTATTGATTGCTATGTAGTTCATCATTTATCTAGTAAACTGCAAGTCATAATCATTTCAATTTTGTGAGTTTTAAGCTGTTATAGAATTTGTTAGGACATCCTAATGGATCTGGTCAATCTATTAAAACAACAATCGCAAGTTACCAGTTTTGTTTACCAAAAATATAGTAAGAGTGATGATACTTTATGCTATAGTTCTGATCATTGGTTAAATTCCAATGCTACCATTGATTAGTGATGCAAAAAATATGTGTTTTTTGAACCACTGCCCTTACAAATGAACTGGTCCTGCCTCTACCTTTACCTCGAGGAGTAGAGCTGTGGTTTGTAAAGTTTATCATACTCATATGCTATATGCTAAGGTGGTTGTAAGTTGTGTTCAAGACCTCTTAACCATTATCACCTCTTCGCCCATCCATTTTATTTGTTTGTAACATATATAACTTTCATCTGTTTTTGAAATTAGTTATGAAAGCAATTTATATTTTATTAGGATAATAGTAGATATTGTAATGGCAGAAAATATGGATAAGTAAAAAATTAACCAAAAAGTGAAGCTAATGGTTAAAGCATCAGGCATGGACAACTATAGAACAAACCAAGAATAAAGAGGGAAAAAATGTAAACAAGTTGACTAAAGCAAGAGAAGCAAAAACTAGGGACCAAAGTTGCATTGAATGCATCCAAGATAAGAATCCAAGTCTTCTAGTATGAGGTTAAAGAAGGATAGATTGTGTAACATCTCAGGACAACCATACCAAATATTGTCCGCTTTGTCCACACTTGGACTCACGGTTTTTCAAACGCATTTGATTGAGGAGGTATTCAATCTCTTGTAAGGCAACCTTAGTTCCCCTCCCCAACCGGTGTGGGATCTTACAGATTGGTTATTTCGATTAGTTGTTTAATGGAAATAATGGGCCAATGGATTCTTCGAGTTTGGTTCTAATCCATGAGAAAAAAGAAGAAGAAGAGAGTTGTTTTAATTTGTTCCCGATTGTTCTAAATCCGACCATTTTGCATTTCTGAGGTATTATATGCTCAAAGAAAAAGAGTTTGGTTCTTGTGGCTTTAGCCTGATGGGAAACGAGGTGTGGATTATTGCAGAAGAAGAGTTTAAACCCACCGAGAACTCCCACCAAGCTTTGTGTATCTATTTCATACCTTTAACTGCCAGTACTACTGCTATATGTATAATATGTTATCGTATTTGATACCTTAACTACTATTATTAGTATCCACTGTGCACCATTTGGTGAGGCCTAGTTTATTGGTATGCAGGGGAAGTTATAAAAAAACCGAAGACGGTAAACTTGAAGCTTTTTATAATGGGAGCATCCAGGGGACAAAAATTATCTGGTATTCAGAAGCAAGTACTTTCATTGTACAGAGGGTTTCTCAGAACAGCACGATGTAAATCCCCAGAAAACCGGAGCCACATTGAGTCAATTGTATCAGCCGAGTTTCGTCAAAATTCCAAACTGATCGATCGCAAGAACTTCCTACATATCGAGTACCTGCTTCGTCGTGGTAAAAAGCAACTCGATCAACTCAAAACCGTTGATTCCGTTATGTTATCTTCGTCAAATGGAAAGTTTTCTGATACTACAAAACGATAATCTGGTAAACCATCACTTCTCGCTCCTTTTTACATCAAATCCTCTTATGATGATGTTGTTGTTGTTTGTTGTTGTTTTTTCTCATCTGATTCCACCTAATGATGAATAAATATATATAAAGAAAAAAATATCCTAGAGTATTATTGTCTTTCTGCTTGGTTTAAGCTGATTGTTACCATACCTGACTGTTTTTTTTTATGTAAAACTATAATTCAATGAGAAAATAGAAGTTTGCTCATCTTATAGAAGGTCTAATACTTGATTCCAGAAATATTTGATGTTTGATTTTTAATTGCCCTAACTTATCTTTAGCCATTTTCTAATCCAAGTTCACTTTTTGGTTGATCCTTACATAGAAGGCTTACACATATGCGTAAGGATTGGGTTTCGGCAATAATAAAACATACAAAAAGAATCCCTATGCATATGGCTAAGGTTTCTGCCTAACGATTCCACTTTTTGCTTAAGGATTCGAATTTCTGCATAAGCATTCCACTTCCTGTTTAAGAGTTCTAATTTATTTATTTTATTTCTGGCCGGAAACCAATCTTTACGTATATGCGTAAGCCTTCTACATAAGGATTGGCTAAAAAGTGAATTTGGATCAGGAAATGACTAGAAAGTGAAACCCTAACAGACAAAGATTTGCCTCTGTGGAAAGGATGATTCATTCGAATTGACATTTTAACCCTTCTTGGGAGATTCCATCCACAAACCCAAAGTTTATGGCTAACTGATATGACTGATACAAATTGTTGTTTTAGACGATGTATAAAATCTCAAATGAATATTCAAATACAAAAGGCCATTTATGTCAATTTCCCCTGTTCGGAACTTCTACAAGATATCATGCCATTGAAAACATTTAGGGCCATCATATGCCTCATTCTAACCTGCCCAAACCACTCTCAGTTTATCTATGGTAGCACATCTTAGCTCCGAATTAAAGGCCTAGTTCGGTGTCCTGTCAAACATGGTCCTGCTACAGTGTAACATCCTCATTTATGCAACTTTTAACTTTCTATTATTTGTATTCTTCATCGCCCAATGTTCATATCTATACATTATAGTTGGCCTTGTGGCCACATCGTAGAATTTATAACCGCATACTAAACACTTATTAAACACTTATCTTGATAAACGTTTACCGGTTCAATTACTTTGTTGGGTGAACATAACAAAGACCGAGAATCTTACCTGGTATGAAGGAAAACGAGGATCAAGAGTCTTATCTGGTAAGTAAGTGAGGGTGATGACTCTTACCCAACAAACATAGAACACCCAATTTTTTAAGGGGTTGGAACCGAGTCAAGCTAGGCGGCTCATCCCCATGCCGATTATTGTTGGGAAAAAAGTTACGACGAGGAACATAAACCGAAACCCATTTATTTTTTTGCTGCTTTTCTACCTGGCTATACGACATGAGTTTCAGTTGAACAACAAAACAAAGATAATATCACCTAAAACGTTGTCTTTATGCATTTCGTGAAGCAAAATCATCAATTAATCTATCATAATCAACATTTGTTAAAAACTTACTTTCTAAGCTCAAAATTAGTAACCTGTTAAGTCTCTCTTGACTCATGCTAGTCGACAAATAACCAAGGTTCAAGACAAAATATGCAAATAACCAAGATTCAAAATTCAAGAAATCAAGAACCAAAATTTTTCAATTCAAGATTCATGACCGTTGGAGTAACTATGCAAGTAAACCATATATCCATATAACTAGATTGGCACCAAATATGCAAACAACCAAATTAGATATTGTACAAGTAAATACTAGATATGATCGAGGTTGTTTTAGAGGGATGCAAGGTCGAGACGTCGATTGAGTAATTGAGGTAGGCGGTGGATAGAGAGAGTAGAGAGAACCCGATTAAATTTTTTTTTTTTAAAAAAAACTTGAAAACTGAACCTAATATAGGCTTAAAGTACTATGAGCAGTGATGCCTTGGGCCTTTGCCCATCTCATCCACTACCTAGGCCGCCCTTGCGTAACCCATACGCATAATTTGTAATATCAGTTCACCTATACATCTTTAAATACTTTTTTTTTTCTGGGTTTGAATTATTCACATAATTTTTCCTTAACTATCTCTTCTCGTCAAACCAGTTTCATATTTGAATATTTGGGTCAACATGAGTTGTATCATAAATGGACAAGTAGCATCAACATCTTGTAACCACAAGTCCTTGTTGATGTCTTCCTTCTTGTAGTTGTAGTACATGTACTTCAACTTTACAACCTTTCTACTTGTACTGCTATTTCTTTCTAACATGAAACCCCTTCACCTACTCAAGATATTTATTCTTTTATTAAAAAATATACAATATTTTTTTATTCTTTTATTGAGAAATATACAATATTTTTAGGATATTTGTCTTTTTTAAATGTATGCAATGATTACAAGATATGTAGATTTACTCAAATTTGTCTTTGTTCGATTATAATCTTGAGCCATTTTCACGTCACAAGGTCATACGCTCACAGGATTACAGCGACCCCATTGCTATCCATCAAACTTATGCAAGTCGTTCTATGTTTGAATTCAAAAATTCGTAATGAAATCACTTTATCAAATAGCTTCATTTTACATACGTCACAATATGACATCTATTAATTTCTGAAGTAAAGCTGATAAAATTTATTTCGTGCATGTAAAGTCAAAATAATAATCTTGAGCTGAAGCATGAATCCAAATCTAAGTACAAGTCGAATATTGTTTCAAATCTAAGTGTTTTTATATGAACATGTATTTTGTATGATATTTACAACCATAAGTATATGGAACGTCTACTCTTTCACCAAAGTGATCAAGAATCTACATAGAGAAACAACCGTTGTTGGCACCAACGACGGTGGCGGTGGAGGCTTTTACTGGCGGAGCAACTCTCAGATGATCACCAACGCCCTCCCATCTCCGCTTGTGTGATGGTCGTGGAAGATCTTCCGGCACAATTGTCTCCAACGAATTTAATTGCCATGCTGGACACATTCTCTTATCGCTCCACCTCTTCTTCCCCTTTACCTTTGATTCCACAACCGCCTTTGCATCGGCAGCGATTGCATAATCATCGTTATTTCCAACTATGCCCTCCGTTTGTAAGCCAATTATCACACATGCCATCCCAACTACACATTGGTTCCTCCAAGAAATCACCCTTTTTGGCCTACACAAAAACACGACCCAAAAGTGTCAAATACAAAAAGATCTTTGACATGTGGATAAATAGGTAAATATACCATGTGGGTTTTAAATTTCTTTTAGCCGGCGTATGTTAGCAAAAGGTGTACGATACGTGCTAACATGAACCGACTTTTTTGTTGGACAACACTGGTTCAACCCATGAGTTCGGATGATGATAATTAGATGAAAGACGGATGATGGTGGCTAACTCGACATACCTGGCGGATGGTGGTGGTTGAGTTGCGGCAGGAGGGGCGGTGGGTAGCCGGTGGTTGAAACAACAATTGGTTGTTATCACCATATTTCTCTCTTTTGCCAAAAAGTATGAGATGTGATCACCTTATTTAAAGTCTTTTATAAGCATTGCCCAAAACCATGGTTTTGCCCACGTGGGTTGGACCCCATCAACAATCGACTTTTATAAATATCACCTAATTTCTGTCTAACTAAAAGTTGCCAAAAATGTACCCCTTCGATTACGAAAGAAACGAAGATCTGGGTGTCGAGATGCTTGTCGTGCTACAACACCTCTGTTTTCAAATAAGGAGTGTGGAACGAAACTTCTCTACCGTGTGCCGTTGTTGGATGGAGACCATGTGAACATGCTTGTACGTTTCCTTTTGAAATGGACCATTTATTTTGTCCATCTATATACAATATAAACATTAAAGATCTATTGCGATTTTTAACCAGATATATAAAATACAGGTATTAAACCAATCATGCTTTATTTGGGATGAATAAAATATATCTAACATATTTTTTTATAATCATATTTTCTTCTAAAAGTTTGTGTCGATTAACATCTTATTTGTTGATTTTTTTGATCATGATAGGTGCGTTTTGTTTGTATTTGTTTATTCATTGATGAATTTGGTGGGTCTTCAACCACGCTCGATGAATTTTGGATATTTATTTAATTTAAGTTTGATGGTTGTATTTGTGTTTAGTTTTTAAATTTTATATAATTTTGTTGAAAAAGATTTACGTATTTTACCTATCATTAACGGAAGTTACTGACGGTAATCAACATCAGAAAATTGATTATCACAAATGATAGATATTAGACTGAATTTGCAAAACATAAATTTTAAAAGGCTAAACGCGTCAATAAAGAAATAATCCAGGGACTATTTGTATAATTAAGTAAACTTAAAAAGTCAATGTTTTTCTCTCTGTAGTGTTCAAGCCTTATATCCTCCATCTATCTGAAAAAGCTAAAAGGAACCGTCCGGGAGGAACCAATCGGAGGAATCGTGAATAATCTGCCGGCGTCACTCCACGTCATACCCTAGTCTTCCGATCTTCGCCTCCTTCATTACTGCTGTAGCCAATGATTTTTGCGTAATTTTATGGTTATCTCGTTTCATTGCAACTTTTACTAGATTTTTGGTACAAATTTCTTTAAGATTACGCAAAATTCGTTGGCTATCAGAAGATATCGGAGCAAAGATTAGATGGGTTTTCTGGGTTTGACTTGGATTGACTCCGTCAGCTTCATACGTTTTCATCTGCAAAACATTTAGGTTTTAGGGCTAGCCATTTTTCCCCAGAGCAAGGTACAACTTATGTGTATATTACTCTGGAAAATTGATCTACATTTTGGGGGTTTTGTACCAGTGTGTTTTGGTGATTATCATCTTTTATGAATCAAAAGTGCTTGAATTTTCTTGATAAGTTATATAATCTCTTGTGCTTGATTTGATGATTTATTTATTTTCCTGAAAACGTATATGTGTGTGTGTGTGTATATGTAGAGGAAGGATCAGGGGAGAAGTTAAACTTATTGCGAGGAGGCCAGAGGTTTCAATTTTATATCAGGTTTCAATCGTTTGAACCTGCCCCTATATATATGTATATGTATGTATATTTTGGTTTAAACATCACTTGAATGATTATGGTTTGAAAACTATATCTAACCCCGATGATATCAATGCCATCTTGATAGTATAGGTCATGGGACATGTGGAGAACAAGAAGGGTTTGTGTTCAATCAATTGGTTCAACCCACCCTGATTCTTTGATTCATCCGAACGAACATTATGCATTCAAATTGTATAATAATCTTGGATTTATGTTCAGCCAAACCCTTGAATGTGAGGCTAGGATTTAATGGGTAATCTGGATATCGCTTGGACAATGATCCTTTGGTCTATTAACAGACATGTTGTGTAACACCCCCATTCCGAAGGAAGGGAGGTTACTTCAAAACGTAACGGAACGCTATATAAAACCTCCAAAATATAGTCTCCAATACAAAATAAAATCTTCCATAACGAAATTGAATATAACCTCAAATAAGATATAAAGGTCTCCAAACAAA
>NC_037537.1:28070939-28078793 GCF_001531365.2 Cynara cardunculus var. scolymus
GCCGTCGGGTTCCCTCCTAGGTTATCAATGGACTCTTCCAAGCTCTTAGGGTTTCTCTCTAGCGATTATCACAATAAGAGGAATTAGGGTTAGGTTTAAATGTGAATTAGGGTTAGGCTAAAATATGAATTAGGGTTAGGTTTAGGGTTAGGCTAAAATATGAATTAGGGTTAGGTTTAATATAAGGATTAGAAAACCCTAATTTAAAAAAAAAACCCTAATTAAAAAAAAACCCTAATTTAAATACAAAAGCCCAAGCCCAAGCCCATCATCCAAATTGCAAAGTTAAAGCGAGTTATGCAGAACTAACCCCTCAAGTTTGGTCAAATTCCGAATCTAACCCAAACTTTAATATATATACACACACATACATATCTGACGGGTATTATATGTTGATCTATGTTTGCTCAAGTCAGTCCTTTCCTGATATATATATATATATATATATATATATATGTATATAGACACACACACACATGTATACACATATGCGTTATACATTATCCCCGTATGAAGATTCCAAGGAAGTAGAATACTGATTGTGTTTCTATCAAATTTTTATGACTTTAAGTTACACTTGATACAAACAAAACGACGAAATGTGAACATCAATGATGGATAGAATAATTATATACGGCTTGGGACCTATGAAGCAATATTGGTAAAAAAGAGGCATCTTCATTTGGCTTGCAGATGTAAGCATCAATGAATGATAAACTATTTATACATGGATTACGACCTGTGATGGCCATATTGTTTGTCCCTCCTTGAGTTACTTATTTAGTTTAACACACAGCACACGGTGCACTTTAGTTGAAGCAATGGGAGCCAGACTTACGGCTTTTGAAAACAGGGCTAATGTGGAAATGGAAATTCGGGTGTTCGTTCCACCTGATCGGCCTGACCGTTATCGGATGATTATTAGAGTCAAGCCGGGTGAGGTCAAGAAAGTGTTGAGCAAAAGGTTATGCAACTGGGAGGAGTATTTTTCCAGTGAAACTGATAACCACATATTTTTGATGGTTTTCATGGATGGAATTTACTCCGGTGTGACTTTGCTTCCATGGGAGGTAAAGAAATATGCAAAAATCATTGGCTATAATGCGGGCAACTGTGGAGTCATCTTGAAAGGTGTTAAATTTACCTTCACTGGCTTTTTCAGACTCAAGTAAGGAGAACTCCCTCTCTTTCTCTCTCATTTTTCGGTCAAACTCGTCTAAAATCGTTTGATAAGTAAACCAATGGCTGAGATTCAACATGAGTCCCTATCTGTACATGATTAGACCGGGCTTGAATCTGAGCAGACGGATAAAGCTTTCATCAATGGAAATGGTACAAGAAAACACAAAAAATACATATTTTAAGCACATTCTTATAACTTGATACAGTTATTCATGTGTGAATGTTGTAGTAACTGCTGATAGTTGATGCTTGTTTTTGTATATATTCATAGATCGTTCTTTGTTGATCACTTTGCATGCGTGTGTATATGCTTTTGGTTCTCATATACGGCTATATTGTTAATAGTAATTGTTGTTATCTACTTAATAAAACATTTAATTCTGTAGTTGCCACAATTTCACAACCGCGAGAAAACTGAAGGGGAAATACTACGCTCCAACGAAGAAATGCTCCTAGTTGGTATGTTTTCTGCTTATCTATGAGCTTTGGTAAGCCTCTGACTCGTATTTATATGTGGTTGTACTCTGTTCATCACAACCTTCTCATATTGAAGTTGCTATATATTCTATCCATTTGTGAAATTGCAACATCCGACTATTAGGGGCTGTTTGGTTGGTTTCCCGTTAAGTCTTGTATGGATAAAGTTGTTTGCATGGATAAATCAGTCTGTATAGATTTAGAAGGTTTTTTCATAGATGAAAAGAGCATGTTTTTTAATTGGAAGGGGGTAGGTTTGGAGTTTTTTTTGGCTTTCTGCATAAATCTCCCCCTTAAAAGCTTATTGAATAAGCCACTTTCTATATCATTAAGCCAATACCAAACAATCATGTATCGCGGACCAAATAAGCTGTGAGTCCTATTAATTCATTAAGCTGCTAACAAACATGCTCTTAGTCAAATGTCTAAAACACCCTTTTAGATAAACTATCTTGAAACCAAATGGCCCCGTTTCTAGGATTAGTTCACTCATAGCAATTGCGGTCCTGAAAGGTTCATACGTTCATCAAATGAATGTGAAGACAACCTTTCAAAATGAATATCTAAACAAGGAAGTTTATATGGAGCAACCTAAAGGGTTCATAGTACCCATACAAGAAAACAACGTTTGCAGATCTGTTAAGTCTTTATACGGGTTATAACAAGCTCCAAAACAGTGGCATAAAAGACTCTTAGCGTACAAATGAGTAATGCTTGTTAGATTAGTTTCTGTTGCATCTTACCTTTCCCCTATTTTTCACTATGCAGCAGGAGAGATGTGCTATGTTGCTGCTGTTCACAATGATGGTTCTACCTTCTAAACTATCTACTGCTACTTCTATGGTTCTTTAAACTTTGTGTTTGATACTATATTCAATTTCTTGTCTTATTTTGCCTCGGATTTAAGTTACGAGACGTATTTGAACATTTTGTGTTGGAAATGGTCCTGTAATGCTCTGTTTTTCTATTTTTCACAAACTATACGATATAAATATTCTATCATTTAASAGTACCAACGTAACATATACAAAAAAGAAATTATAAACCTGTTGCACTCAACTCTCGTAAGCGAGATTGAAGGCGACTTCCTACGCGACTTGTGCAAACAGCTTATTAAGTCATGTAGGTTTCATACTTGGAAGAAAAGAAAGGAATTCAACCGAAAACTTTACATGTTAGGTACCAAAATGAAAGTTTTGAAAGTACGTTACCTAAAACATGAATCAAGTTAAAGTACGCTATTTTTTCATGCAATTTGCCCATTATTATATTATTATTATATTCAATAAAAATGATATTATAATTTTTTTTGTAAACATATATATGGATAACATAATCGGGAAGACGCAAAAACTATTACCATAATTTTTATAGGTTACTCTAAATATGTAGAATGTYAGGTGTTATTCGGTCCGTTTAATTGGGTTTCGGACTAACCAGTTCTCAACTTTCTCCAAACTACCCGATAACTGAATCACGTTGTGTTTGGTTTAATCGATTTGGAGTTATATGGTTTCAGTTAATTAA
Organism: Cynara cardunculus var. scolymus; assembly: GCF_001531365.2. Taxonomy (NCBI): domain Eukaryota; kingdom Viridiplantae; phylum Streptophyta; class Magnoliopsida; order Asterales; family Asteraceae; genus Cynara; species Cynara cardunculus. The sequence continues at coordinate 28,074,126 of NC_037537.1, forward strand.
TCAAATCGTCTTCTAGATTGAGCCACTTGATCACTAATGTCTATTAAACAAACTCCATTACAACCGTTTCTGATTTCTTCCTTTTTCCTTTCTCTAGCTATGATCTGTACAGCAAGCTTGCATGACGATTGATTGAAGTTTGTCAAACTTCAGTTAATCACCATGCAAGCTTACTATACAGATAATGTCAAGAATGGGTCATGGTATTAAACAAARTAAAGTATTAGAGGAATCAGTCGTCCTTAATTGATCACCAATGCATGCTTCTCGTTTATGATAAATACCTCCATCAACCATCAGCAGCTTAATTGCTATCCAGAAACAAACATCGATCTGCACCTCCTTAATTGATAATTCTCAAGCTATACACACTTGCGGTCAAGCGCTTAGATCGAAGATTTGGACAAGGAGATGCTGAGTTTTGGAAAGAGATCGTGATGCTTTCTTGTTATACGCATGAAAATCTCGTCTCTCTTTTAGGCTTTTYTGACAATGTTGGGGAGAATCTCCTTGTGTATGAGAATCTACCAAACGAAAGTCTTGACAAGTATCTTAATAACAATAAGTTCTCATGGATTGACCGTCTTCGCATCTGCATTGGGGCAGCACGTGGATTAGAGTACCTACACAATCCCCATGGAACCATGCAAAGAGTGCTATATCGAGATATTAAAAGAGCCAACATATTGTTGGATGCAATTATGCAAAGTGGAATGCAAAGATTTCAGTCCGTACAATCGTGCACTACGAAACAACAGCAACAAAAATCTTTATGAACTTTACAAGGGAAAAGAAGACCACAAACATTATCGTTGTTTAATAAATAGCCATAAAAAGGTTCAAATGGAACTTTGTATTCAAAACCGTAAACAAGGACAACAACTACAACTTCGGGTTTTTGTAGTAAAGCATACGTTTCTTGGGCTTAAAGATATACCTGGAACCATATATGGAGCGATACACGTCCATCAAAAGAGGATATTGCAGTTTAGCATATAAAACGACAGGTACAACAGCAACTACATTAATAACGATTGGCACCCAAATCAACTTGTTATGGTAAAGCACGAAAAAGCTGAAACTGAACGCGATCATCATGGTCATTATTGAGAGGAAAAGTGTTGCTAGACCTATCATCAGTTTCTGAGGTAATGATTCCAAGAAATCTTGTTCAGCATAACGAGATGTGAGGATGGATAAGAACATGAGGATTGACGCTGAAGAGAAGATCAAAGAAATAGCGTCTGAAATGACAAACGCTATGAAAATCTCTTTTCGGAGAAACGTAGGAAATCCATTATCTTGGTCGTATCCACCTGGAATTGAAAAGGCAACCGCAAATACAATGGTTGCGATAAGTGCAGCGACCACCATGAATTGGTTAGCTGTTCCTTTCATCCATTCTTCGCCTTTGGAAACCAGTTCTTTATGCTCCCTAGTGAATAATTCATATGGTGTTAGGCCCTCTGCATTCCTCCTTTCTCTGTAAGAAGGAGGGATCATAGCCTCTACTTCCTGCAACATACAGCTCATTAAGATACAGTAGATACTCCATTACCAACATTTCAAAATCCTTAAAGCCCTCTAACTTTTATGCAACAATGATTCATCCATTAGTTGATCTAAGAAAAAGAGATTTAATTACCTTGAACCATAGTAATTCTCGTTGCATTTGGAAGGTGACTCCTGACACATCCTGAAGTCGGTTTTTCTTAGCATTTTGTCCAACTAAATGCAACATAGTATTTCCTGCAGAGTCTTTCAGAGGTGTTATCATMTCCTTCATTGATCCTATCTCATACAACAAGTTGTAGATATTCTCATGACGATGAGCGACAGCAATGTGAAATATACTCTGGTTATTATCATTCAGCTTCCATATAAGATCAGGACATTGACGAATGAGCTCCACCACAAATTTGACGTTTCCCATTTCCGCAGCAACGAATAATATTCGRGAAGAGTAGGTCGGCTTTCCACCCTTCATATTCAAGACTAGTTTTCCATTCTTGATAATTTTGTCATAGGGGCCTCTCAGTAAGTTATCAATATCGACCTTAGGCATTTTCATAATATTTTTCCAAATTATGTTCAGTAATTTCATGGCTTCACTTTCCTTTACTGAAGTTCCAGGTACCCTCCATTGAACTACTGATAAAACTGAAAATATGATGGAAAAAAACCCAAGTAGATTAACCAAAAGGCGATATGTATGCATATTTATAGATGTTTGAAGACTATATACTCACTCCCGTTGATGATTTTCGAGGAAAAATGTGGTTTTATATCATTAAATGCATAAGGTTTTCGAGCCAAAACTCCAAGTACACCGTCAGTTCGTGCAAGCTCTGGGCAATCTTCCAGTATATTTAGTGCGATATCTACAAAAGATTTGAATTCATTTGGTGAGTTATAGCATGTATTTGTGAACAAAAGAACATATGGAACCCTGCTAATTAGTTATGATAAGAAAGGTTCTAACATATACCGAAGAAAAATTGTTCGGAGATGTGGGACACCAACATGCCCGCTCCAACGAAGGCTAAATAGGCACAGATTATCCTAAAGTGTCGAGTCCATTGATTGGTAACACCTAATACTATGTGTGAATATGTGGAACTCCGTTATATTACATTTCAAAGAGTCATTGAGGAGAGAAATGGTGAGACTCCAACAATATTAAGACATAGACTTTCACATCTAGCTAGCTTATGTAGTTAGAAAAGTACATAAACTACGATGAATCAAGCGAAAAAAATGCAACTACTCTACGTCGTAGTAAATTAATACTTACCAAAATGATCAGCCTCGATGCATTTCAATAGAACCCAACCTCGATTCTTAGGTGTCCAAGAATCATCCTTCATTTTTTGAGATTTATCATACAAATATTTCACGGTGTCATGGTATCCAAATAACGCAGCCATGTAGAGTGGCATCATTCCTTGACTTCCTGGGATTGTTAGTAATCCCCGATTCTTGTTCACCATAATCTCAAGCATTTTTGTATTTCCAGCTGCAGCTGCCAAGCAGAAGGCTGTGTTTCCACTTCTGTTTTTTAGTTCCAGGTCCTCCTTCTCCATCAAGTTCACAAGCTTTTCCACGAACTCGATACTTTGGGCAGATGCGGCAATGTGAAGTGCAGTTTCATAATTTTCAGTGATACTAAATCGTACAAGCTCTCTTCGGTCAAGGATGCGATTTGCAGCTTCCCAATCTCCATTAATCGAAGCTTCGTATAACGGAACACAGATGATGTAATCTTCTCTACTTCCTACAAAATTATTCCAAAAGTTAAACGCCAATGTTGTATTCATCCAGGCATAACATGTAAAACATAGCAATAGAGGCTTGTAAGTTGTAAGAATATATAAGATAGAAGTAACCACCAACAAGTAGATGATCAAGAGGATGAGCAGTTTTTATAAAACTTTGTGAAGCAGTTAATCGTGCAGGTGGTAACGATGGTGGGATCGGTGGTGGTTGCTGCTGGTTATTCGAAATGGACGACGTTCCCTCCTGCTGCTGCTGGTGGCTTACGRCATTTGGATCGTGTCTTGGAGATAAGCCAGTAGTTGTTGTGCTCATCTTTTCGACTGCTTATGGCTCAATTATGCCCTGCAAATTGATCATAGACTTAATAACTAAAATGGTGTCAATATATTATGGCATGATGGCAAGACGTTTGAAAATGATGTTTGTTATTTCAAAAAGAACCTGGTACACAATTTTTTTTTATTAGTCTAGATATCCTACCTGCTATGCGAGCTGACTAACCCTAGGACGATCACCTGCTTTGCAGATAGTCCGGAGTCACCGCATTTGAACCTCCGTGGCCACAAGAGGATTTTTAYTTCTTCTTGGATTTGAACCTGGGACCTGCAGGTACTTTTGACCTTTGAGTCAATCTCAAACCAATCGGACACCACCTTTGTGATTTTAGTATACAATATTAAATAACCTAGAAATTTGAAAAGTGATTTCTCTCTTATGTCCCCTCTCTCTTTTATATTTATTTTATTTTTTAATTAATAGATAATAATAATTATTAATGTATAATAATTATAATTTTTATTTGTATTATATTAATCAAATTTAAAACCAATAAATAGGAAAGACAATATGCTTTATTATTTATAAAAGATAATATATCATTTATTTTGTAATTTTACAAATTTTAATCATATGTATATAGTCGTATGGTTTATCTATATAAAAATCAAATAAAAACTTTAAAAATAGAATCTCATTAATCTTTCTTCAACTTTAAAAGTTTAGAAAATAATTCATCATTTTTTTCGACTTTAAAACTTAAAAAGTAACTAATCAATTATTATTTAAATTTTTTTGAATATTCAAATAATAATTTAATCAGTTTTTCAACAATCTTTAAAAATTCAGATAACAACTCGTTGTTTTTTATTCAAACCTCAAATATAATTTAGTTTAAATTGTATTATGTTTTATCTATAAAAAACAATATTGTGATAATAAAAAATATACAGAAAAGGAATTTTAAAAACATAAGCTTAGAGATGGTTGGAAGTTTTTTTTTACTTCTTAAAAATGTTAATGAAGTTAATATTAGTTAAGTGATGAATTTAATTTTTATTAATATTAAAAAAATATAATTTTATAATAATAATAATTAATAATGAAAACATAGCT
>NC_037537.1:28078893-28080231 GCF_001531365.2 Cynara cardunculus var. scolymus
AATGTCATGTTTCATAAACTTTTAATCTTAACATCTTATTTTGGTTGAGCAAAAAAAGAAGGAAAATAAAATTTAAATATTTTCATCAACTGTTTGACTTATGTATCTTTCATTGGGATTCYACCACACAACAAGCTTCTATTTAAGTGCTCAAACAATCTTTTGTTGAGCTTACATATTATATGTTTAATTCATTATTTATCCTTATTGAGTCTCAATTGATCATCTTTTCTTTCATATTTTTATTGATCCTCATTTGTCTACTTGTCTAGAAAACCTTGATAATGTTTTTTATTATTGATCTCTCGTTGACCCTCACGATTACCTCATTCACACGAATTCTCTTTTTGTATCAAAATAGCACATATTTCTTGTTATAAACTAAAAAAATTCTTACTTTTTATAAAAAAAATTATCAACATAGTTTCTATACTCTTGGTTTCAAATTATCTAATAAAAAGTATGTAAATTTAAGTACTCTTATATATATACAAGAGTATATATATATAAGAGTATATATATATATATATATATATATATATAAAGATAAATAAGATTTCTTTCCTCGGTAAATTATTAACATTTCTTGTACTCAATTTTATACTAATGGAAAACATTTATTAAATTTTTTTTCGTACTTACCGAGGGTCACTACAAAAAAAATGAGCATTGACGATTCACTTTTTAGCGACATGTTTCCGCCACAAGTTATAGCGACGACATGTTGTTATATACTTTTTCTAATGATAAATGGACTTTTAGCGACGACAAAGTCGTTGCTAAAAGTCTTGTTTCTTGCCGTGGGCCCTGTTTTTACGTTCGCCCAGGGTCTAAAAAATGTCAGGAACAGACCTGCGCACATGTGTATACCCGACAAATTGCTTATAAATTATTTATATGTACATGTGCATGCCGTTTAGACGAATGGTCGATGTTTTATACATTAATAAATAGATGAAAATATTTCACTTATTGCATGGTAGATAGAACCGAGAACATGTGATTTATGTCTCTAAATTCATGAATGAGTACGATAACTTTATCGACAATACATCAAATCAGTTTTGTTTTGATTGCTCATATTCTAAAACGTCACTTTCAAATAACATTTCAACCCCTTTGCAATGATATATGAAGTTTACTTTATGGGGTGGGCTAATGGCACCCCTAGCCATTGCTAATGGCACCCCTACTTATGTTTCAAATTATTAGTTTTATGATTTTTTGTGTTTTTTTTTGTCCTTTTGTTATTATTAGTTTTTATTTTATTATTATTTAAATGAAATTATTAATTAATATATTATTTTATTTTCTGTTTTTTATTTATTTATATTATAT
>NC_037537.1:28084126-28099031 GCF_001531365.2 Cynara cardunculus var. scolymus
GATATAACTTAATTAGCATATATATGTATTAAATAATAATAATWATTATTAAATATGATATATTATGGAATGGATTTGATGTTTTAAAAGGCACAAGTTCCCAAACAATCAACACCCCCTATTAAGGGGGTGCCATTAGCACTGCCTTACTTTATTTGTCTGATTAATAATTGATGGTTGTTATAAATGTTTCTGACGTTATTACTCGTCTTTACCAAAAGATTAATAAAATTGGTAGGTAAAAAAAAGTCGAATCTCTACAGTAAAAACATTATGAATGTTATCTTCACAACGTTTCGCTGTAAAGTTTCAAGTGTAAAAAAATGGTCTCACATATCTTATGAAAACAAGTTGTTTTCACATGATCCCAAATTTATTATTTATGTCACATTGCAAATGTTTAAAATTAGTACTTATAATACATGTTTTTTTTATTATTATTGTACCAAACCCCCTATTTTAAGAAAGTAGACTAATCCTACTTAAACTTTGCTTCTAGTAGAGTTTTGTCTTTTATGATACTTCTAGTGGAGTTTTGTCTTTTATAATACTTCCTGGGTAATCTGGAGTCATCGTATTTGAACCTCCATGGTTATAAGAGGATTTTTATTCCTTCCTTATATTTATACCTGGAACCTCTAAAACATATAAAGAAATGAAACATTTTTGAAAATTGAATGAAACATTTTCAAAACTAAATGCTTTATTTTCGTAAGTGAAATTTTTTCATGCATAAAACGTTTTGAAATATTAATAAATTAAATTCATCAGTGAAATTGTGTTCATGGTCACTATTGACCATGACATTCGTTTCATTGCTCAAACTACATATATTTTTTCAATAAAATGAAATCAGATTTCATATTGTAGTGTTTTTACAATTCATATTTTAATAAGTATAATTTAATAAAATAATAAAAACTATTAATGGTAAAAAAAATTATATTAAGAAAAATTGATTTACCACTTTCTATATTTAATGTTTCTATTATTACATTTCCATAATTAAGAGTAATTATTATCTTCCAATATTAACAGTATACAATCAAATGACCATTATACCCTTACTTATTAAATTAAAGAAAAAAAAACAGAATTTTCCTATTGGTCGAAAATGATTTGCATAGTTTTCATGAATTATGCGGTTTGTAACGTAAACCAACCCGCCTATCTCTCTCTCTCTATCTCTCTCTCTCTCTCTCTCTCTCTCTCTCTATATATATATATATATATATATATCAACCACAAATCAAGTGTTAAATTAGGAAATTAATAATTTTGATAATTTTAACTTAAAATATTAATTTTTAAGGTTATTTTAAGGATTTTATAGATATATTCTCTCATCTCTCCTCTTTACTCTCTTCGGTTAATCTTAGTCGACGAACTTTATTCCGCTTAACCTTATGTGAACACAAGCTACACAATGTGATACTTACAAATGATATTCACTATGATACACAAATATACATACAAGATGCACAATGTGATATCCTTTGTAAAACAATGAAAATAACGAAAATGCACGCTATGATACATTTCATAAAACAAATAAAATATATTGTGATACACGAGAAACATTGTGAATGTTATCACTATGATACATTTTGATTCACAAATGTCTTTAAAATACGATGTATATTAGGTAATTGATATACTAAGTAACTGATTTTAATTAAATATTTCCCTCTAAAATTTTAATTAAATATTTTGATTAGTTGTCAAAAATAGAAGAAGAAAAAATCGTATGCTAATAGACAGACGAATTTGGACATTCTACAGTAGATCGTCATGTCAAAAAAGCATGTGCTCAACCTTATACAATGTTTTTTGATCAACCATTTAAACCAACAACTACAGTAGATCGTCATGTTTCGAAACATGCTCTAATGCTGACACCATACACACCCTGATGTTTTTGTTTATCTATTTTCTCAGACTTCTATATCTCCGTATTACTTTTTATATGTAAAACGTTTTTTTTTTTTTTAAAATGTATTTACTTCATCAAACAAACCTGAAAGGTTGTCCTAACAAATATTGTGTATTTACAGCGACATCTCAAGAAAAAAAGTCGTGTTCTTATTTATGGACCAACTACAAGGCTATGTAGTCATAAAACTTGATGAAAACGTGTAGATGATTAACGGTTTGTTGGAAATGATTGGTTCACAAACAAATGAAATTTGAGTTCCGTTACACGGTTCGAATCGTAATAGAACATTTTGTTGTAAATTCTATTTTATTTTACCTTTTTTTTAAATCCTGAAATAGATGCCTTTTTAATTCTCTCAAAATCTAAATAAGAGCATCCAAAATAAAACAAGAAAAAACGTTAAATAATTTAATCTATTAAAATATATTAATTAAATTTTTGTATCTAATGTTTTAAAAAATATTAATATTGTAACGACAATGGTGGTGTTCGATTGGTTTTGATTATAAATTATTAAGAGTCCGATCCTACTTCAATAACTGTTAATGAAATAGTTTCATATATCGTTCACTATTACATGTCAAATGGTTCATCTTTCATTAAAGGCGACAAGGAGTCACGTGAGTTCATAACATAAACGGTGAAACAGTTTTAATCATTCATTTAATGAAACAAAAATATTTCATTTAGTATTCAAAAGGTTTCATTATTTTTTGTTGATTAAATTATGTTTTTATGTTTCATAATTTATTAGGATATACCTAGTTTCATTACTCCTTACTTGGATCTATTTTTAATGTGGATGTTATTTTATTGATAATATTTAGTCATAAAATGAAGATAATTTTTATCAAACATATAATTTGTTAGATTATTCTAACATTTTTTGTTAAAATATTTGTAATGATAAAATGATATATAGAGATTTTTTTTTTGAAAGGCAAAAAAGGAAGGACAAGGAGGAGAGCTTCGACATGGCCATCACCCTCACCAGGCCAACCAATAATATTAAACGATATATAGAGATTTTAAAACAACGATTTTGTTTCATTAATGTTAAGATTTCCACGATCTTCTTATCTCGTTTACAAAATCATACAAATTAAAAATTTGACAATTTTTCCTTTTTTAATTAAAAATTAAACTTTTATTTTTATTTTCTTTTTTATTTTCTAATATAAACACATTTAATCTTGTCTATTGATCAAAAAAATTGATGAATAAGATTGATTTGTAAGGTTTTCACAGATGAGAGTGATTTGCAATTGATCACTTTTTTTTTCTCTCTCTCTCTCTCTCCATATATATATATATATATATATCCCATACAAATGAATATTGGTCAGTTTGTGATAACTGTGAGATTCAATGTGAACCATTCATTTGAGATATTTAAGAATATTTTTTAAATAAGCTAAAAAGGTAATATAGTAATTTTATTTTTGACAACTAATCAAAATATTTAATTAAATTTTTTAAAAGAAAATATTTAATTAAAATTAATTATCTAATATATCAATTACCTAATATACATTATATTTTAAAAATGTTTATGAATCGAAATGTATCGTATAATAATAATAATATTTACAATGTTTCGTTTGTATCACGTCAGTATTTTATATATATATACTCGCGTTTTTATCCAAATGTGTTGGAATCAAATTTTATCACTACTTCTTATTAAGGTTTTTAATTATCCGTTCCCTTTATATATGGACATGTAAATTGTAAAGGGGTTGTGATGCTCTTAGCTATTTGACCGATCATCGTCTATCGATATATCCAACAAAGAAGCTGCTAGAGACTTTGAGAGATGGCCATGGAGGGAAGAGGGATGGAGAAGGAGAAAGATATCGACGATTTGCCCAAAAATGAAGCAAACTACACAGCACTAACGCCTCTTTGGTTTTTGAAGAGAGCTGCTCTGGTTCATCCCCACCGTAGATCGGTGGTTCACGGCTCACTTTACTACACATGGCTACAGACTTACCACCGTTGCTGCCGTTTAGCCTCCTCGCTTTCCAAACACTCCGTCGGATTTGGTTCAACGGTAACACTTTTCCTCTTCTCAGTTCTTCAATTTTGATTTTATTGAACATGCATATATGAATCGAAGATGACTTTTGAGGTAAACATTGATCTCGAATCTTAGATAATATATAAATTGTCAAAGAGGAATCACAATCACAATAACGATCACGATCACGATCACGATCGCGATGAACTTAAAACGGAGACACGATGTTATATTTGTTGTAAAGTACATATAAATTCTGATTACGGTAATTAATGCGTTTGACCAGAGAAGTAGAAATGAAATTCTAGTTTGGAGTTCGGCGGTGGAACTATCATCGAACTCCGTTATATTTGGCTCTATTTCATTACCGTTGTTGATTAATTTCTTTTACCTAATCGATTGAACTGGAAGAAAAAGTGCAAAAGGCTTCTGATCGATCTCAAAAAGATGGTTTTAGAAATAGGATTGAAGTTGATAGTCAACTGTTTATAACCCTATACCTAGAAACAATTTTCAACAGCTTGTGACTTATAAAGTGTAGAGGCTGCTCATAACTTTTTTGGGTGAAAATTAGTGATTAAAACACATCTATTAGTTACAAAGGGGACTTTGATTCCTAGCTCCTTCTCTTCCATTTTTAGACTTGCCTCATAAAGAGTCTAAAAACCCATGAATACAGTGCTATAAACTCAGAAAAGCATAGGTTTGAAAGCCAGCTGAAATTCATACTTTACAATAATGGGCATAATGTTATTGTTAAAAGTTATGCTGCTCCCTCTCCGGTTTAAAGATAATTAGTACTAAACCCACTTCCTCAAAACATACTAATGTAATTAGATACACACTAAGCTGAGTTTGGATGTCAATGTTAGAAATTGCTACCGATTACCAACAAAGCCAGGGTAAGATTTGATTCTTCGCTCATAACCAAATGATTCTGAGACACTCTGGTTTTCGAGAGACCAAGAACTCTCCTAAGGGTTAACACCCAATTGATTATAAACCCGACACCTAATCACATCCACCCTCCTATTTATACTTCTCCTAACAACCGACTTACCTCACTTAAAAACCCCAAATCTACCAAGTATCAAGTGACAAATGTCTACCATATTCATCCAATAAAGCTTCAAATTACTTGCTGCATTCAAGATTAAACTTGATTTCTATCAACATGGAGGAAAACTAGCAAGGATCAACATGAAATCTTTCATCATTTTACTTAGGATCCTTCGCAATTTAAGTTTAGGTCCTGCTTGAGGTACCTCAATCCCTTAAACTAAAAGCCCTTATACTACTTGTAAAATTTGTAAATTATACAGGACAAAATGCAAATTGTAAACCTTTGGCGTTCGATTGGTGCAAAATTCGTATCATTTGAATTCTAAAAGAAATTCATTTGACTTGAAAGTCAAAGTGCATCCATTTTGATCTCTGTCTCTCTCTTGCTTACTAAGCACAACTGGTTTTCAATTTGTAGCTCACTTGATACTGTTACTGGCAGGTGGCCGTGATCGCACCAAACATCCCAGCCATGTACGAAGCCCATTTTGGAGTTCCAATGAGCGGAGCAGTCATAAATGCAGTGAACATTCGTCTAAATGCTCCCACCATTGCCTTCCTGTTAGAGCACTCAGCATCTGCAGTCATAATGGTTGATCAAGAGTATTTCAAACTGGCCGAAGAAGCTTTGAAGATTCTGAAAGAAAAAATTCAAAGCAATTTCAAGCCACCGCTTCTAATTGTTATTCGGGATGAAAGCAGTGAGTGTGATCCGAAGAATCTCCAATATGCTCTAGGAAAAGGGGCGGTTGAATATGAGAAGTTTCTTGAATTTGGTGACCCCAAATTCGTATGGAAACCACCACAAGATGAGTGGCATAGTATTGCTTTGGGTTATACTTCAGGCACAACATCGAGCCCTAAAGGGGTCGTGTTGCATCATCGTGGTGCTTATCTTACGGCTACAAGTAACACTGTGGTGTGGGATATACGTGAAGGAGCTGTATACCTGTGGAGTTTGCCTATGTTTCATTGCAATGGTTGGTGTTTCACTTGGACTCTTGCTGCTATTTGTGGGACAAGCGTTTGCCTCCGACAGGTACATGTTACTTGCCAATTTAACATAACATTTCCTTATTTGGTAAAGTTTTCAAGTATAAAATGTATGCTACATAATTTGTTGGGTCTTAAATGACCTTCTGTTAGGATTTGTTTAAAATCCATATCCTGACCGAATGAGAATGCCACTTACATATACAAAAACACCTAAAAAGCTGTCGGAAAGTCATTGATTAAAAGAACACTTGTCGGGAGGTCATTTAGATAAATAACCCACATATAAGTTAGAGATGGGGGTGGACCGGTCCTAAAGATCTGGTCAGGTCAAAGCAGTCCAAAAAGGGCCTGGTCCGGACCAAAAGGCCCGGTTTTTATTCCATCTCTAAGAGAATTGGCGTATTACTCATTCATTGATGCTGCCGTGCTTTATGCAGGTGACAGCCAAAGGTGTTTACTCGGCTATCGCCAATCTTGGTGTCACCCATTTCTGTGCCGCTCCGGTGGTCCTCAACACGATAGTAAACGCCCCATCTAAAGATACCATCCTCCCACTGCCTCGCCTTGTCCACGTCATGACAGCCGGAGCCGCCCCACCTCCTTCCGTCCTCTTCAAAATGTCCCAAAATGGGTTTCGTGTGACACACACCTATGGCCTCTCAGAAACTTATGGTCCATCAACTATATGTGCGTGGAAGCCCGAATGGGACCACCTCCCTGCTGAAACACAAGCCAAACTAAACTCACGCCAAGGAGTCCCATACACCGCCCTCGAAGGCCTTGAAGTCGTCGATACCCAAACGATGGTACCGGTTCCGGCCAATGGAACCACGGTCGGCGAAATCGTGTTTCGTGGAAACATGGTGATGAAAGGCTACTTAAAGAATCCTAAAGCAAACTCCGAGGCTTTCGCAAATGGATGGTTCCACTCAGGCGACCTTGCCGTGAAGCACCCTGATGGTTATATCGAGATCAAAGATCGATCCAAGGACATTATTATCTCTGGTGGCGAGAACATCAGTAGTGTTGAGGTTGAGAATACTTTATATCAGCATCCGATGATCAGTGAAGCATCAGTGGTGGCAAGACCTGACAAGAAATGGGGTGAATCGCCATGTGCATTCGTGACCTTAAAAGAAGGGGTTCCGAAACGGGATGAAAGTAAAATTGCGGAGGATATAATGAAGTTTTGTCGTGCGAAAATGCCGGCATATTGGGTGCCGAGATCAGTAGTTTTTGGTCCGTTGCCGAAGACCGCTACAGGAAAGGTTCAGAAACACTTGTTAAGGACTAAAGCGAAGGAAATGGGGCCTGTTAATTCGAGCAAGTTATGAACAAAATAAGGCATGCCACATTTTGTGGAATAAAAAATCTGCTTTACGACCGTCCGACCAATGAAATTAAGACATTATCAAAATTATAAATTATTTTAGATTTATTATAATTGAAGTTGACATTCACTCTTATATAAAGTATGATTGGGAGGCTAATGTTCGATCATCGCATCACAAAGAGTCCGATGTCTTATGGGTTCGTATTATATCGTATTTGTGTGTTTTTCTAGATTACAATTGGCTCAGTTTTAGTTGGAATTATTAGATTTCAGACGAACATTTGGAATCTTTGATTTGTTTGGTTTGAACGTGATGGGTTTGGATTTTGATTAGAATCTTTGATTTAGAATGAAATTGAAATTTATTCTCTCCTATTTTTTCCTTTATTTTCTCTCTAAATTCGAAAACACGGTGCTAAAGATAATTTATAGAAAAAATTGTAAGTAATTATAAAAATAATTAGATTGTCTTTTATTGGGATAGGTTTACGTGAGACTAATCTGTTTTCGTGTGACACGTAAGATTACGTTTTTATACTTGAAACTTCACAGCAAAACACTGTGAAGGTAAAAAAAATCCAAACTTCACAGCATAAATAGTGTAAAGGTTACTTTCATTGTGTTTTACTGTGAAATTTCAAGTGTAAAAAACGGGTCTCAGGAAAACAGTTTGGTCTCACATGATCTCAAGTCGTCTTTTATTAGTTGATGATCACAAAAATAGTTTTAAAATATTATTACAAATAAATTCTATAAAGCACTGTCATAATCCAACTATCCCGTAGAGCATTTCCATCAGATTCCTCAAAATAGAGAAAACAGATACTCTAAAACTATCTTTAAAATGAAAATGGAGAGACTGGGAAAGAGAATGGATTTTTCTCTAAAATACAGAGAACACCCTAAAAATAATTACCATGTAAAAGAATAATTTTTTTAATATAATTTGAAAACTTTGAAAATAAATATTTAAAGGAAGAAATATTATTTTAATAAATGAATATATTATTTTAATATTATAATCAATGTTGGATTCTTCAAGATGAGTGAATGTAATATTCTTTTTGAAAATTTTAACTTTTAATTCTTCATTTTAAAAAATCCGTTGGAGAAGCTCAAAGATATTCCTAAGATTTCAAATTCCAATTCCATGTTATGGTTTACAAGAATGTTTGGATTTTAAATATCAGGATCTCATTAAATCTAACAAACATAGATTTTAAAAATCTCATAAGGTAGTTGATATTTCACGGGATTTCATATGATTTGTTTGTAATTATGTTTTAAAACATATTGAAAACAATTATTTTATATTAATCAATTAATAAAAAAACATTATTTAATTATTTTTATAATTTTCTTTTATAAAAAAACTGAATTCAATTTCATTTCAAGTCCTATAAATCAGATACACAAAATATTCAAAAATATTTCACCAAATAGTAAAAGAAATTGATTTTATTTAAGAAGTTTAATGGTTTTAAAAAATTAATAATGAAATACTAAAGTTGGTTAAGGAGATGTTTACTTAGGACTTAATGAGCTTAATGAGTAAATGAGCTTATTTGCACAGCCAAAATGATGTTGGGGCTTATTCGTACAGAAATCAGCTTATTCGCACAAAACAAAAACACCTCTTAGTTCATGTTCAGCCAAAAAAAGGACAATCCTTCCTTTGTTTAATAAAACACGCCTTTCCTCAAAAGAACAGAACCCTAGCCAATCTCTTCTTCATTTTCACGATTTCTCTCTTCAAATGCAACGAGTTCAGATTCTCCGAATCGATTGCTATGTTCCCTTACGAAATAGCACCACTCTCTTTTCTTTTAACACATTCACAAAACTACGTCGTAGGGGTCTTCGGCGACACTTCCCGGAATAATTTCCTTTCCGTTCACGCTTAACCCAAATACGCAAAATTCATAATGAATAAAACATTCATGTTGCATAAATCAAGACTATTCACAGCAATTTGCTCATTATGATTTCCAAAAATATGCAATAAAATCAACAAGGAAAAAAACCCATAAACATAATCGACCAAATCCTATGTTTTTTAACCTTACCTACGGTACCAAGATATCAGCAACAACTTCATTGATTAAAGAATCAAGCAATCGTCTTTCGATCTCTACTCCGATTTCGAACACTTCGACATCATAATCGAGCCATTTTTGGCGTTGATCACCGCTCATATCCTCGTCTACGAGCTCCTCCACCATACAATCTTTCATCTGTTCCCACCCCGACATCTTGTTGCACACTTCTTCTGCTAACCAATCTTTTCTTCGCACCACGGCTAGCCCTCGTGCCCAAACTCTGCATTTCGAGTCCACACACTCACTCACACAGTCAAACACGAGCTTACGCCTTAACTTAAGCTCGTCTTGCTTCTCAAGGACCATTCTTTGAGCTTCCAATTGGTCAAACCGACGTGGGTTCACGATCTTTCGAGTCCTCCCTAACGAGAAATCCTCAAACATGGACTCGACGTCGGAAAGTATGTCCTTCACGTAACATGGTTCCGACTTGTTGCACTGCTCGGCATCATCAACGTCCATCATTGTGGATTTCTTTGAGAAAAATGCACCAAGTTCTGGAGATTTGAAAAACAGATTTAACGATGAAAAACATTTCTAAATTGGGGGCAGGTTCTGTTAAGAACCAAAAACTGATTAGGAACTCGGGAACCGTCCAGTCCAATGCACGTTATTCATCAGGAATATGGACGTGTTACTAATCATGAATGTTGTAATATATTTGTCATGAGTGTGTGATTCTCGATAAATAAACATGTCCATATTCATCATGAATATTCAATCTGAAGAGGGACACGTGCGCCGTTGCGGGCCGTTCCCGAGTACCTAATCAATTGTGGGTTCCTAACGAACTTTCTTCTTCTAAATTGTATATGTAACATGTGTTTATGGTCTATGGTTTTTACCTTTGGGGATATAACTATTTGCAGTATCCGAAGAAATGCTACTTTCCGCAAGAAAAGGTCGGGTTAGAGATATTAGGCTCGGATGTCGATCGTTTGAAGAGAACCCGGAACAGAAATCATCTTTACTGACTCGATCTTGGTTTCTTTTGCCTTCAAAGATCGGTATTCTGTTGATTCGTGTTCTGAAACTAATCGATGATTCTTGAGAACCCGAAGGGGAACTCATAGCAGTTAAGTCCCTTAGTTTTTTATCCAAGAGGATACTTAAAGAATCACCTCCATTTGCTGACTTTAAACCATTTAACTCGTTCTTTTTATCTGTAGAGCGTGAAATCGGGGATGTGAATGTGAAAGAAACAATATCCGATCCACTCGATCTAACTACATTTCTGTTTCTATCGTTTTTATCACGAACCCCATTCTTGACGTCTTCCGTGGAATCTTTTCTCTGATTGATCGTTTTGTTTGTAGAGTTTCTGGAAACTTTACTCAAGTTCTTTTCGGGAACTTGTTTTCTACTTTGTGAACGGATAGAAGATACCGAAGATTTTGCAGCAGATTTTCCTCTATCGAGAACACAATTCTGTTTCTGGTTGTTCTGTTTGAGAACACTGTTTGTAGAAGGTTTCTTGAGTGTATTCTTTTGCTTATTTGGCTGACTATTGATCGAATCGGCTGAATACAAACTTCTAGAACTCAAACCTTCTCGTTTCTGAATGTTAACCTTCGCCTGAAGAGCCAAAGAAACGGACTTTTTTCCATCTTCCAAGACTTTCAACGGTTTTGAGTCTAAACAACCGTCCCAACTTTTGTTCATCGATTGCCCTTTTAGATTCCTAGCAGCATTCGACTCCCCAACCCTTCGACTGCTTCCAGAAATCTTGGATGGTTTTCTAGCGGAAGAAGAAACCGAAGATGATCCAACTAGAGGTATTTTCGATGCTGCTTCTGTTATACAAGCTGGATCATCTGAAGACACAAACCTAGAGCTTTTGATAGGAGATAAGAGCTTGTTTTGAGTTATCGGAACCGATTTAGCAGATTTTGGAGGCAGACTTCCGGTTTGAAACTTCTCTATCACTTTATGTTTTTGCTCCATTTGGGGACAATCTTTCCGTTCAAATTTGGGGCTTTTTCTAACGTACGGTGCAGAAGAATCACGCATAGATTGAGAATCCAATAATGTGTCGGAGAAATTTGAAGTCGGCATAGAATCCAATCCCATAAGCCTAGCGACTACCCCAGGGGATTTACCATATTCATCTTCATTCATTTGTGAAGATGCACAACTGTAGACACTACTTCCTTTAAGGCTCAAACTATTTGCCGTATAATCTTCATTCACCTGTGAATATAACAAGAATTCATGTAAATCTAATGAGAACAGATTTGTATAAATTCGAATAAAGTATAAAGATGAATAGCGATTGATACCGGATGAAACTGAGTGATTGGCATGTTGGTATCGTTACTCCTTTTCTGCTTCGACTGTTCTATAAGAATTCAAACCGGAGGTCAAAATGCACGAAAAGATGCTGATATGTTTCGTTTCAGAAAAGCTGGTTCCGATCGGTGAGTTTAAAAATACCTGGTAAATATGGAGTTTTGTATAACAACTTCTTACGCGATTTCACATTCCAATCGAACAAATGAAGAAAACCACGATTTGCAATCGAACCTTGTTTCTCAACTCTCATTTTGCATCAGTTCAAGAAAATTATCAAGAAACCAAATAACATCTGCAAAGTATCATGTGATCAAATTGCTTAGAAGTGCATCAAAGATATTGATTCTTGAATCTAGTAATCCACCAACCATATCTTTGGGGTTGCTTGCAAAGTATATATGTGATATTGTTCCCTCTTTTTTTTTGTTTTCAAGAATAAAAAAGGTCAGTTTTTTAACTTCAGAGCCAATCACTTGGATAATTCTTGGATCACTCTCCAAATACTATATTTCGACCCTTAATGGCGTAGATTTCACGATATCGGTACTGGGATAATCCAAGAAGTCACACTTGTTCTTAAGGCAGAAAACTCAAGTATATATCCACTAGATTAACCGTTTTATATATCTATATAGGAGAGATTGACGGTTTCGGGTAGTTAGACGGTTAGTAAATAGCTGCATAGCAGTTACAACTGCTTGTGGATAAGGTTGAAACGCACCAGAGGCAGGCTTAGAAGCTCTAAGTTAGGGCATGTTTGTTAGCAGCTTAATGAGCTTAATGCGACCCACAACTTATTCGGTTAACTATACATGAATGCTTGGTAGTGGCTTAATGATATAGAAAGTGACTTACTCAGTAAGCTTCTAAGAAGGAGCTTTAGACAGATAAATCCACATAGACACATAGACAGCTTGATCCATATGGACTTAATGAAAACCAACCAAACAGCCCCTTAAAAGCCTACTCAGAAAGGCTCGTAAGCTCGAGTCAGAACCCCTCCACCGCCGGGGGCGCTGCCCCCTTGGACCCTGCAAGAGGAGCAACCCACTTGAGTCCTTAACTGGTGATAGAGGGTACATTTCTGAGTGTGCATTTCACATCTGCTAGCATGCTATGTCACCTAGTGGATCCTTTATAAATCACAATTACACCAAAATGTCTGATAACACTAAAATCACCAAAAAAGCACACAAAAGAAGCTTCACCCTCAGTTCATACTCCAGAAAGACTCGATTTTTCTGATGTCAACTCATAATCACATATCAAAAACGAAATCCCACAAAACTTTACCAAATCCCAGATGGAATTTGCAATAAACCAGAAAAAAAAGAAACTTCCAATTTAGCTACATTGGTGAAATTCAAACCCTAGATATCCCAAAGGTATCAGAATGTCACAGAAAACCATGGTCAAACAGGTCTTCCCCACTGACTTTGACACCAACAAAAAACAGTAGATTATCCACTTTCAACTTGCAATCCAGATCAAAACAAGCATAAAGATCAAAAGTCAAAACCCATTTGAAATCTTCAAGAACTTATAAAAAAAAACACCCAAATTGGTCGAGACTTACTTGCTGAACATCAAGAATTCAAGATTTGCTGCAAATGAAGCTATCAATCTCTTAGCTCTCTTCTATGCTTCGAAGCTTCCATTGTGCAAACAGAAACAAAAAAAAGGAATTGAATGGCAGAGATTTTGATAGAATTGAGAACATTATCAAAGAATATAAGGTTTTTAAATGGTCAAGTTTCTTTAATCATTTTCAAAAGGGCATTTAATGGGTTATGGGGACATCAAATTGGTTGGATTCTTGATAGAAAAACTGTGAGAAATTATATTATTTATTCATTTTATTTAATTTTTAACAAAAAGATTATTTGCAAATCCAGAAAAAAGTTAACTTTTTTCCAAAATAACGTCTCTTTTTATTTTTTTTTCTCCCAAAATAATTTATTTTATTAACTTAAAAATATTTTTGAAAGGGAGGGGAAGATTTTCAAAGGGTGTAGTGGTGATCGGGTGGTCCCATCAGGGGAAAGTTTCTTTATCATTATGATTCACTTTTTATTTAAATATTATAATTGTTTAATATTATATTTATAATCTTATAAATTTATAAATCAATAAATAAATATATAATTAATATTTTATAGTTAAAAACAATTTTGTCTTGTTCATATTTTAAAATTAAATATTGAATTTTCTTATTTTGGTAAAATGAAAATAATATCAAATGTTTATTTATATTTACTGATTTATTTAAAATACGAATTTTTTTTAGTGGGTCGGGCCATGAAATGGGTGCAACGGCAGTCGGCAGGGTAAGGTGGGATAAAAGGTTTTCGAAATCGAATAAAAAATATAAAATTCGTTATACATTTGATTTTAGAAATAAATATTATATATTCAACGTTTTATAATGTCATGGGTCCCTTACTTCCGAAGACTTAATTCTGTTAAATAATTTCTATTAACTTAAGGATAATTTGGTCTATTTACATTTTTTTAATCTTTTTCTTTAAAATATAAAACCTTGAATCTGATCATCTATTTGATGGTGGAAGAACAAGCGGTGAGGTCGTAAAGTCAAATGGGGATATCTTGTATATTTATGCTAGAAGCGTACTCGTGCAATGCAACGAGATACATCGTGATTTTAATATTTTATTTTATTATTTATCTCAGTCGATGTTATAATATGACTTTATGTGATTTTGAGAAAGCGGTGATGTTTTTATTTTTGAATAAAATATATGTTTGAAAATATTATAAAAATTTGACAAAAATATATCGATATTAATATCAAATTAACTATCTGAAATTTCTCATTTTTTTGTGTAATTTTTTAATTCAATTTTTTTATAATTTAATTTATGTACAATAACGAAGTAATTTATATTTGGTTTAATAATATAATTTTCTTATAAAGAGAATAATTATTTATTTTGTTGGAACTCGATAATTATTCTAATTATATTTTAGATTTTTTATATTTTATATTTTAAAATGAGATGTTCATCCTCTATTTGATTTTATTTATACGAATTCAAACATCGAGCTTTAATAAGTTGCACTTATGCATAATTACTTGTAATCCTGAATTTTAAGTAATATGCATCAATATACAGTACTTTATGCATAACAAAAATATATCGATATTC
>NC_037537.1:28104271-28117314 GCF_001531365.2 Cynara cardunculus var. scolymus
AATAAAAACATCATCGCTTTCTCAAAATCACATAAAGTCATATTATAACATCGACTGAAATAAAGAATAAAATAAAATATTAAAATCACGATGTATCTCGGTGCATTGCGCGAGTACGCTTCTAGTATATATATATATATATATATACACACACACACACATATATATTATATTAATACATGATGATTGGTTTCTGGTGAGAAGATAAGTTATGGTGAGAAACGTAGGAAAATATCTTCACCCTTGAATCAATCATAATTGAATGTCAACATTAATGATGTGCACCAAGGTGCATCAAATCAATTCCCTTCTAAAGTGAGATTCATTAGTGGGTATGATATTAAAAGTAATCAAATATTCAGATATTTTCTTACACTTTTCACCATAACTTATCTTCTCACACAATAATTTGCCTAATACACAATTGCATGATCACCTATTGGTAAAGCCAACCAAATCAAATGTGCCTTTTCCGACGGCCACCTTGTTTTCATCGTTCATCTGCTATGAGGCCCTCTTAAACCGAAAACCAAAACCAAACCTACGTCAGTTTTCTTCAATCATGCCCACATACCCAAACCCATAAACAAACCACACACGTAAACAATGGTGGATCCGGAAATTTAGCTGACTGTTGGTCCTTGGAGTATAAAAAATCTGAAACTGAATAATCCACCCGAACTAAATTGGTTTCGGGTTATTCGTTTTACATGTTAAGCGGTTCTGTTAAACAAACATAACAATCAATGTGCAGGAGAACGACTGTCAAACAAGGAAGTGGTGAGTTTCATCAAAACAGATTGCGGGCCACTAGGAGAAACCGTCCTACGTGATTGAAGGAACTAAAGACACAAGCCTAAATTATTTGGAAAACGAATTGAACTCTGAGTAGGGGCCTTTCCCCCCACACCAAACTATGTAAGTCCACCACTGCACGTGACATGTTTCATTATTTCCAGCCAACACAACCTCCATCTCCGACCAATACTGCACTCCAACTCCTGCAAACACCACCATTTTCTATTAAGCACAAACACATAAACACGAACACACAACACATAAGTGTAGACACACAACTGCAGAAAACTAAGAGAAAAGCAATAATCATTGTGATACATGTCGATTGATAGATTCATAAAAAAATAAAGCAACATGAGTTGGATATCCATTATCTTCATTAATTATTGCCACATGGCTTTCTTTTGTCCTTTGATCCATTGTCCATGTGTGGATCCACCAAAAACAATCACACAGTTCAAAAATAAGATAACTTATAAGTTAGTTGATGTTTATAAAATATGACAGCAAACTTAAATTGATGTCATGATACACAATTGTGATATATAACCCATTTACGTATAAGAAGAGATTTGTATTCACAAAATCAGTTTCATTCCAACAATCCAGCTTCCACAAAAGCAAACAAACATTGCTTCTTACAAGTCTCGTGTTTTCGTGTAATTCATCATTGATGAATCGTCTTGTATTTTATGTTTACATATAATTATCAATTGTTTTACTAAATGAAAAGATGTCAGCATAACTGACAGTTTATAAAAGATAGGGGTATGTAAAAAGTCATATGATCCAATTAGAACCGACCGACCATAATTGAATATCCAATTGTAATCGGATCCAAAATCTCAACATCCAAATCGGATAGGTCGGGTCTTGGATGACAATCAAACATCCAATAAAACCGAATGAATCCAATCCAATGACCATTCAATTCCCCATCCAGTTATCATCCAATTAATAAATATATATAATTATTAACATTTACAATTTTTTTATTTGATATTTATGTACATTGTTTTGTAATAACTTAAGAAAATATATGAATAATTGGTTGAATATTAGATTAAAAGATTGGACGAATCCAATCTAACTCAATGGTTAACCAATGGATGAAACCAATCCGATCCAACCATTTATTGGATTTGGATTGAATCGGATCGGATGACAAAATCTAACATCCAATGGATAATTAGATCGGATCCATATAAATTCATTGGATTTCAACCGATAAACAACCTAATTTTATCATTATTCTATTTATTTTAACATGCTTAATGGTTTCATAATTTTTTTTTGTTAAAAAACGTTTTATACGACACTTTGTGGGGTTGTTTATACATGTCATCTATGACATTTTTCTTTATGATTTATTTTTATATATTTTTTAAAAAGAAATATTAAATTAAATTATTATTCTGATGATAAATAAAAATAATTATTTTCCGTGACGTGTGGATATGCAACACGTTACAACCGTCATATTTTGGTGATGAGGTGGCAATACTTAACTTTGACCTGGCATCTACCATACTTTCAACTTTCAAGTGGTTGTATTTTTCAAATTCGAATCTGGGGAGGGTATAATCGTAAATAGTTCATTATGTTATTATAAATTATTATTAAGAGTAAATTACAGTTTTAGTCCTTTTGTTTTATGTGTTGTTTTTTTTTTCTTACTTACAATTCATTTATTACATAAAAAACACACTTTCAAGGTAATGTTTTCGTTTTGGTTTTCGTCCATGTCACTAACCGCTTAAGTGTCACGACCTACTCTACAGCAACAAGAAAACGATCACCTTATCCCTTAAAGATGAAACAACGACATCACTTTATTATTCTAAACAACCAAACTTATCGAGAATCATCTAAAAACCCTTGATTACTTCAGGGAAGCCATTTGCATGTGGTATAGGGAGCTTCACTAATTGTATGTAAATCTTAGTCGTCAAGAGCCTAGGAAAGTAACTCCAATCGTTAATGAAGTCATTCACCGAACTCTGTTAAAAAACGACGATGGAGTACCAATGGTACTATACAATCATAAAAAGATTTTACCCCCTATAAAACCGAGCCTTTTCTACCAAAGAGCTTTTGATCTAACGGTATCATAGTCTTTGACTAAAAATAAAGAACCGAAGAATTCAATTTTATCACTTGAATCCAAACCTTTACATGGATAGTGAAAACTTTGTAAACTACAAGGACTAAAAGTATAAATTAACGAGAAAAAAGGAAATGGAAATCATTCCGTTTTATTTTTTTATTTATATTATTTTTTATTCAGTTTTCCGTTTAAACTTCAAATCTTGGCATATCAAGTGGATCCCTCCCTTCTCTTCTCTTCTCTTCTCGTCTCTCCTCTCGTCTCTGAAGTGTCCCCTTTTCTTCAGGTATGTTTCGGTTATTCCATAGATCAACGATATCTAATCGATTCGTTTTCTTTTGCACATATGTTCATGTCTTGGGTTTGAATTTTGTGCTAAATCAACCTGTTTTTGCATATGTATTTGCATATCTAGGGTTTTCGTTTGTGTTTAGTGAGATCATTTAGCAGTCAATCATGTCACTGAGGCCTAGTGCAAGGACTGAGGTTCGCCGGAACCGTTACAAGGTGTCTGTAGATGCGGAGGAAGGAAGGCGGCGGAGGGAGGACAATATGGTTGAGATCCGTAAGAACAAAAGAGAAGAGAACTTGCTTAAGAAGCGTCAAGTACTGTCGTCGTCACAACCGCTGTCTGGTGGTGCACCCGTTCAAACTTCCACCATCGACAAAAAGGTTTTGTTACGTTTCCGATTTTTTCTACTTGCAGTTTATTTGATTTCGGTAAATGTACAATTGGATGCATATGATTCGACGCATTCGTGGCGTTACTTTTAATCAGTTCCCATCAAATATTTGCGTACAAGTAAAGATAATCATCAGGGTCCTGTAGATCAATAATATCAACACGAGACGAGGTCTATATACTAGCTTTAGAGCTTTGTTGCGTGTGCTATTTAATAGGCTTAATTTTTTTATTTTGTCACATATGTCACCATGTTTTTCTTAATTCTTCCATCAGATGTAGATGACTTGACATAGCTATGTCATTTTTTGGATGCATAAGTTTCCTTTCCATTTTCTTATATAGTTATACCGGTGTGCCAAATGCTATATCATTGAAATTTTGGATGCTCACGGCGGAAAGTCAAGAAATTGCCCCTTATAGTGAAAAAAATTCAATCACAAGTATATATAAGAATATTTTTAACTTTAAAACAACATGAATAATCGGTATTCATTATTCACAAATGAAATCTATGCAGATATATGGTTATCAAGATGCCAATTATTGATAACAACATAGTTTTAACTATTTATAGGTTTTTAGATAAGGCTTGAAACATAAATAGTTAAGAACAATAATATGATAAAAAGATTTTAAGAAATGAACCTCATGCATGGAATTGTCTTTAGTTGTAGAATATGCATCAAATTAAGTGTATAACAACAAACCCATAAAGAACGAAAGACATTCTACATAAGAACAATAGAAACACAATAAAATCATGTCACTCATCCAATTTTAACATTTGATCGCACCCCTATCTCCAAAAACAGTCAAATGGGGCTTCTACAAATTCATGATGGTAATTCAGACTCGCATTGTTTAAAGAAGCAAAATGGAGCAACTTCTTTACCTCCACAACATCGTTACTGTCCATGGAAGAAGAAACCTGATACACCATTTTTAGGCCAATTTTCTCCCTAAAACCCCCAAAACTCGATATCCTTTGAGGGCTAAACAAATGAGTGGCCGAGATTCTTCTAAGGTTACGCCAATACTCACCGTAAGGAGCAAAACCCATGGCACGGGGAAACAAAAGCTCATACGCCGACTTCTTCACTGGGCGGTCTCCTTGGCAGTCTCCGGATGACTGGAGATGACACCAAGGCCGGCCCTGGCCATAGGTTAAGGCCACAGGTGGTGACACACATCTAGGAGGCGAGGATTTTGATAACAAAATGGTTAATCATTTTGTCCGAGAATTCAAGAGAAAGCACAAAGAAGATCTTAGTGGTAATCTTAAAGCTTTGGCCAGGTTAACCATTAGGTTTTGCAATCAAACAAGAATTAGAAACTTAAAAAATAAAATAAGTAATAACCCTAAGTGGCTAAGTCCCTAACCTCACAAGTGTCAAGGGCGAGAGAGAGCGAGTCGATAGAGGCTGAGAGCGAGCAAGAGCAAATCACAGACGGCAGAAAGACGCAGTCACGCAGACGGCCGAGAGAGCGAGAGGCCGAGAGCGAGATTGTGTCAACTGTCAAGGCAAGGCGAGGCCGAGAGAGGCAGATTGCGATTGTCCGTGACCGTGAGTGAGCGAGGAGCGAGAGCGAGACGGTAACATTTTTAGCCCAAATGAAAACTGAACCTATATATATACATTGGGCTTTAAAATTTTGATGCCCTTGGGCTTTATGCTGCCCTGGGTCGTCGCCCCTTGGGCCTATGGCCAGGGCAGGCCCTGACCCTTTATCTACTGATTCCCTTTCACACACGTCAACATCAAGACTTGCTTTCTACATTCAAAATACATGATTTTGACATAAAAGGGGTGCATATAGCATTGTCCAAATTCATTGAGAGGAAGAATCAGAAGCTATAGTAACTGCTTTTGTGTTCGTTATTATAGTGTGTCGTTTTGCAATTGGATGTGTGTTAATAAGATGATGTTATTTTTGCAATAGAAAAGACTAAAAGAGCAAATTAAGGTGAATGATCCTTTCAGTAGTTTAATCTATTTGCAGCCCTAACATTTGGAGATGGCATTCTGATGGTTTGAGCTTGCTCGGTCGCTTCCTTTCCAGCTCTATAATCTATATATGTCTTTAATAGCTTATTCAATGTGTTTGAATTGCCTCTTAAATTCATATTCATGCAATGAACTAAATAAATTTCGTTCGTTACACTCTTGAATTTAGTGTTATATTATTAGCTACGAATAATGTTGTCTGCATGCATAAGGATATTATAGATTCGGTTCGTGTGTCATCATTCTGTCATTTGAACTGTTAAGTGGTGTTGCTTCAATTGCAGTTAGAGAGCCTTCCTAATATGGTTGCTGGAGTGTATTCCAATGATAATAATATGCAGCTGGAGGCAACTACTCAGTTTCGTAAATTGCTCTCTATAGGTATCTATTATGCTTTTATATTTACCTTCAGTTGCAAGAAATAGATTCTCTTTAGATATTTGTATTAGTGCGAAGCTCATTGTATTAGCTGAATTTTGTTTCACAGAACGGAGCCCACCAATTGAGGAAGTTATACAATCTGGGGTTGTACCTCGGTTTGTCGAATTTTTAATGAGGGAGGATTTTCCACAGCTTCAGGTAATGCCATTATCTGCCTCTATTTCTGTTTGTTTATTTGCTGTTAATCTTAACTTTGATTTGTAACAGTTTGAGGCTGCTTGGGCACTCACAAACATTGCATCAGGAACCTCTGAGAACACAAAGGTCGTAATTGATCACGGGGCGGTCCCCATTTTCGTTAAGCTTCTAGCTTCTCCAAGTGATGATGTGCGTGAGCAGGTAATGGATGGAAGCTGGTAGTTCATCTTGAAAGTCGAGATAATCTTTTAAGTCTAGACAAGGTGGAGATGCGGAGTCAATTTCTCATATATGATTATGTCTTTGTTGCAGGCTGTTTGGGCACTTGGAAACGTTGCTGGTGATTCTCCTAGATGCCGTGATCTCGTTCTTGGCCAAGGTGCTTTGATGCCTTTGCTTTTTCAGCTAAAGGAGAATGCCAAGCTTTCCATGCTTAGAAATGCCACATGGACATTATCGAATTTTTGTCGAGGAAAACCGCAGCCTCCATTTGAGCAGGTTGTTTACTCTATGTATATATATATATGTTGTAATAGTTATTACTATTTTGTCATACTGAACCCTTTTGGATTGCAGACGAGGCCAGCTCTTCCAGCCCTCGAGTGTCTTGTTCACTCAAATGATGAAGAGGTGTTGACAGATGCATGCTGGGCTCTCTCCTATCTGTCTGATGGTACGAATGACAAAATTCAAGCTGTGATCGATGCTGGTGTCTGCAAACGCCTTGTTGAGCTTCTCACGTGAGTTGTGCTTAATTTTTTGCTTGATCCACCTTTTGCATTGAAATGATCTAGATTTTTGATGAATTTGTCAAATTTTCAGTCATCCATCTCCTTCTGTACTCATCCCTGCTCTTCGAACTATTGGAAACATCGTGACAGGTGATGATGTCCAAACTCAGGTATGATCTTGTGAGAGTTCATATATTAAAGATTAGTTTTTGTTTCTACATTCCAATTGCAATTGAGATGACACATTTTTTCGTTTGATAGCATATTATAGGGCATGGTTCACTTCCCTGCCTGCTGAGCTTGTTGAGCAATAATCACAAAAAGAGCATTAAGAAGGAAGCCTGTTGGACCATTTCGAACATCACTGCTGGAAACAATGAACAAATACAGGTGAAGGACATGCATTGTCTAATCATTGATTCCCTTGTGTCGTGCTTTCTTTGCATATTCTATGTAAACGAGTCATCTTACTTCATATATTTTATCCGATTTAGCACTATTTGATTGTTACCCCAATTGCTTTGAAGTATTTCGTTTATGTAACCATGCATTGCACTAACCAGTTTGCAATGGCCTACCATATGCATGCTTATCAGACTATCACTATCATAACCGTGTTCTTGATGCAATTCGTTGGAAGAATATATGCTTGTTCCTGTAAACTCACCATATATATGTTTGGTTCCAGTTTGGTTACATCATTTAATAGTTCAAGGGGCAAACAAATAGATTTCCTTGCAAACTCACCATATCTCTAAAAGGGAAATCGAAGGGCTTTCGGATGTTTTATGGTTCAGTGTTATAAAGGACGAAGGATTGTGTGAGAATAGGAGTTAATGCGAGAAACGTAAGAAGGGAACTAGATCCTTGATCACTTTTAATCTCACCCCACCTCATGAATTGTGCTTGATACAGGAATTGATCCGGTGCATCTCGTTAATGTTGATCTTCAATTAGGATTGATCCAAGGATGGAGATCACTTCTTACCCTTCTCGCCATAACTTTCATTCTTATTGGAACTTAACCTTGTTATAAAATGAGTGCAAATTTTTGACACCAGTGTATAACGATTTGCTCTTTTCTATTTTAATTTACAGGCTGTCATTGAGGCTGGATTAATCTCTCCCCTGGTCAATCTGCTCCAGACAGCTGAATTTGATATAAAAAAAGAGGCCGCATGGGCAATATCAAATGCGACTTCTGGTGGTAGCAATGAGCAAATAAAGTGTGTTTTCTTTTTAACATCCTTCACAAAATTATACCCCCGTTATGTTAATATACGTACTGAAACTTCTAAGTGTGCTATTATTTCTAGGTATTTGGTGAGTCAAGGTTGTATAAAACCCTTGTGCGATCTTCTTATATGTCCGGATCCAAGGATAGTGACCGTCTCTTTAGAAGGGCTCGAGAACATCCTTAAGGTAGGGGAAATGGAGAAGAATGTGGGTAACACTGGTGAAGTTAATTTCTATGCCCAGATGATAGATGATGCTGAGGGATTAGAAAAGATCGAGAATCTGCAAAGTCACGACAACAACGAAATTTATGAGAAGGCTGTTAAGATTCTGGAGACTTATTGGTTGGAGGAGGAAGATGAAACTGTGGGCGATGGTGCTCAGCCTGGTTTCAACTTTGGTGGAGGTGTTCAAGTTCCATCTGGTGGATTCAACTTTAACAGCTGAAGGTAATTTCAGTTTCCTTTTCTTGCATTCATTTCCTTTCTCTCTATATATTTTTTGAAATTGCCCAAAGCAAATGCTACGTTTCTCTTAAGTTACTTTTTGCTCCGTTTGATGATCCTTACATAAGATTCATGTGCCTTGTATTTGTTAAGGGGTATTTTGGACATTAAAACTGATGCCATGAAGAGAATAGAACATAACAGTACAAAAACTCTTTGTCCCACGTTTGGCGCGCACTAGATTGGCAAAATGATGGGAATGAATGGGACAAAAAATTGCATTTTTTGGTTCCACCAAGATAGCTGCAACAAAAATCACGGAGATGGAACAAAGATTTGCAAATTACTGAATTAACCCATGTCAATTTAAATCTCTAAAACCTTCTACAATTTCTTCATCTGCCTGTCCGAGTGTCCGTCCGTCCAGTCCCATCTTATACCTAATGCACACTGTTAGATCCACTCGTTGGTAATTAGGAGATCCTGGTTTGAGTTTGCAAAATTCAAGAGAAATTATGTCCTAACGACAAGGTCTTTCCTTTTCGTTCATTTGAAAGTCGAGAAGCCTTTAGGTTGACTTTTTTCATATTACCATTCTACTGCTAATATGTGAATCAAGTGCATCATTGACAACCCTGATTATCTGAGCTGGTTAATTTGAACTTGCAGGGTTTTGAGAGGAAGATGAAATACATCAGTGGCGTCAAAGGTCAGGTCGAGTTGTCGGTTGGGTCGGGTCGGGTCGCTTCAGAGCGTCTTGTGTAATTTGGTTACACGATGGTCCAGTGACGGTCATGTCATGAAGAGATTCAAAGGTGGGTTCCAGTCCAGTATACAAAGGGATTGGCCGAGGTCTTATTTTTAGGGAGTCGGGGTCTGAAGGGAAAAAATTGTTTTGAGTGATGGAAGGGTGGTCGTAGGGTTCGAACGATGGGTGGTAATGGTATACGGAGTCTATTTTTCAGGTCAGGTTGTTTTTCATATTTCTTTTCACACGTTTAGAAGGTTTATGATGCCAGGAATGAAGAACGAAGAAGAACATAAGTTTTGGTCCATTTGCTTTTGAATTTCGAAATGTTTGATTTATATTCAAATTCGTTGACTCTTTGTTTTATGTCAAATGATTTGTATTCCATCTTATCTTGTATGACTTAATTTCAATTTTTTGTTGAATTGTTTGGATTTGAAATCCTATGATTTAATTGAAATCCTTCAAACATAGAATTTTGATTTGAGATTTCATGGGATTTTGTAGGATTATATGCAACAAGGTTTAGAAAATGTTAAAAACATTTGTTTTGTAATTAATAAAAAAAAATGTAATTTAACTATTTTTATAAATAATGAAATCCAATTCTATTTCAAATCCTACAAATTAAACACATCAATGATTTCAGATCCATTCTAATCCATGTCCCTCCATGAAATTCAAATCACTCGAAAATGGTCTTACAAACCAAATGGACCTTAGGCCTATTAAGAGAATTTGGAACTAAATTTTATTCTAATCTCGTGTTTGATTTGAAAGGAAGTTTAGATTTGAGATCTAGAAATTTCAATGAAATACTACAAACAACTTGCAAGATTCCTTTGTGTTGTCTTTATAAAGGGGGGTATTTTGGACATTGAACTGACGAGACGGGACATACCATAACATATTAGAAAGTTGATTTTTTTCAAGTTACCATTCTACCCTTAAGGGTGTTTGAGATTTCTTATTTGAAACAACTTATGTTTTATTCAAACACTCAAAAGTGCTTATTACCGGTATCACATCGGAATAAGTCAATAAATTGTTTTTATAAACAATCCCAAACACCTCTAAGATGAGAATCAAGTCCAAGTGCATCATTTAGGATGAAGAAAACAGTGAACCTTCCTGTTACTTATATTTAGGTTTCTGGGAATATGAATTAAACTCTTGTTAACCCTTATTATATGAGTTGGTTGGTTTGAACTTGCAGGGTTTTCAGAGCAAGATGAAATGCGTCAAAGTCAATCCTGGTCAGTTCGGGTTGAGTCGTCCAGTCAGGTCGGGTCATAACATCTCACATAGTTTGGTTACACAATGGTCTAGTGGCGGTCAAGTTTTGAAGAGATGCAAAGGTGGGCCAGTTGGTTTCAGTCCAGTATACGAAGGGGCTGGCTGAGATTTTATTGAATTGAAAAACATGTCGAGTCGAAAGGTAAAATTGTTTTCGAGTGATCAAAGGTGATCGTTTTGAAGATGTTTATGGAGTCTATTTCCATCGTTTTGAAGATGTTTACCAAGAATAATATTAGTATTTGTCCATTTGTTTTATGAATTTCGAATTGTTTGATTTTATGTTTAATAAGAGGACTAATCGTACTGATTAAGTTCTCGATGTATATTAATCTATCTGTATAGATCGAAAAGCGTTTTTCGTAGATGGAATTAGTATTTTTTAGCTGGAAGAGGCAAGTTTGGAAAAAAAAAATTATACATAAAGCTCTCTCAAGAAATTTATTGAATAAACCATATTTTATATCATTAAACTACTACCAAACACTGATGAATAGCTGACTAAATAAACTATGAGTCTCATTTAGTCATTAAGCTTATTAAGCTGCTAATAAATAGGTGTTAAGTATGTCATATTATTTGTGTTCTTACTATCTTATATAATCTAATTGCAATTTTCATGATATACTTATTTCAATGTTAAAGAAAAACAGCCAAATTATCATTATTTTAGAATAGAAGGTTACTCGCAAAATATAGCGAGATACAATTCGATTTTAATATTTCGTTTTATTTTTTGTTTTTGTCGATATAATATGGTTTTATGTGGTTTTGAGGAAGTCATAATGTTTTGAATATTTGAATAAAATATATATTTAAAGATATTATAAAAAATTTAAAAAAATATATCGATATTAATATCAAATTAACTATTCAAAAGTTCTTGTTTTTTGTATAATTTTTTTAGTTCAAGTTTTTATTATAATTTATTTTTTGTTTAACGATATAATTTTTTTATAAAGTTAATAATTAAGTATATAGTTAGAACTCAATAATTATTTTAATTATATTTTATATCTTTTATATTTAAAATGAGATGTTTATCTTGTATTTGATTATGATTATCTACAGTTAGTTATACGAATCAAATATGGAGCTTTAATAATTTGTATTTACGCACAATTTACTTGTAATCTTGAATTTTAAGTAATATGTATCAATAAAAAATAATTTTTATTAGATGTTTTTGTCAAGGATATGTTAAACTGGATCCTTGGTATATTTTTAAAAGAAGCACTAAATATATATTTAATTCTATTTCTTTAACGGAATAAAATATGCTTTGTAAACTCCATTTTCCCAATGTGATATAAGCGACGTCGTTTCATTATATCAGTCTCACATGGAGACTTGACCGGGTTTTCCGCCTATAATTTTGAAAAAAGTAAATTACACTTTTAGTCCATGTGGTTGTGGTGCACTATCAAATCTACTCCCTACTCTTAACATATTGCATTTTTGACCCCTTGGTATCCTTGCAATAGATTTCTACTTCGTCTTTCGTAATATATATGGTTTTAAAAAACTTAGGGGCTGTTCGGTAACAGCTTAATGGACTGTATAAGATGTATGACTTATTCCGTAAGCCATAC
The DNA here is from genome assembly GCF_001531365.2 of Cynara cardunculus var. scolymus. Lineage (NCBI taxonomy): Eukaryota > Viridiplantae > Streptophyta > Magnoliopsida > Asterales > Asteraceae > Cynara > Cynara cardunculus. The sequence goes on from NC_037537.1 coordinate 28,116,496, forward strand.
ATTGTTGTTCGGAAATGACTTATTGATTCAGAAATGGGCTTATTCGCTCAGCCCTGTTACTAGAGTCATATACGCTCAACCTTCCTCTTTCCATTCCTACCCTTATGAATATGTATGGGGATAATAATTGCTTAGTATTGATTTTTCCTTCAATGTAAAACAGAGGGTAAAATAGTCATTTTCACCATTCATATTGTTAATTCAGAATAACAACCAAACAACAACTTATCAGTTATACAGCTTTATCACTACAGATAATTCTATTCATACATGACTTAACGGAAAACGAACCGAATAGCCTCTTAATTCTTATTGTTTACAAAAGAGATCAAATGAGAATAATATAAGATTTTAAGATTTAAGATGGCATGCCGCCACTTGGACTTGAACCCAGATGCTCTAACATTGCATGTCTACTGACTTTACTTATATGCATTATTGAATGGTATGGGTGTAAGCGAGTCGAGCTTACAAGGAGCTACTCGAGCTCGTTTATCTCGAACTCAGGCTTAATAATTATCGAGTTCGAGTTGACCTCGGTCAAAAAATAAAACTCGTTTAATTTAATGAACCGAGGTTTATAACACTAATGTTCGACTTAGCTTGTTCGAAAACTTGATTAAACTTTTCAGGCCGAGTCGAACCGAACCATTCAAGCAAACATTTTTTCGAGCCAAGTATATTCATATGGTCATAAATCATACAATAAAAAATATTATTAACATCGAGCTTATAAACCAATAATGAATATCTATACTATATTATAAAGCATTTGGCTAAAACTCTTAAAAACTCTTAAAACTCTTAAAAACTCTTAAA
>NC_037537.1:28119209-28158194 GCF_001531365.2 Cynara cardunculus var. scolymus
AAATTCAAGATTACAAGTAATTATGCATAAGTACAACTTATTAAAGCTCGATGTTTGAATTTGTATAAATAACTGCGGATAAACATAATCAAATAAAGGATGAACATCTCATTTTAAAATATAAAAATCTAAAATATAATTAGAATAATTATCGAGTTCCAACAAAATAAATAATTATTATCTTTATAAAACAATTATATTTTTAAACCAAATATAAATTACTTCGTTATTGTACATAAATTAAATTATAAAAAAATTGAATTAAAAAATTACACAAAAAAATRAGGAATTTCAAATAGYTAATTTAATACTAATATCGATATATTTTTATCAAATTTTATTGATATCTTCAAACATATATTTTATTCAAAAATTAAAACATCATCGATTTCTCAAAATCACATAAAGTCATATTATATATCGATTGAGATAAAGAATAAAATGAAATTAAAATCCCGATGTATCTCGCTGCATTGCGCGAGTACGCTTCTAGTAATAATATAAAATATAAAATAAGATAAAAAGGTGCGTACGACAATTTCTAAAGATGTGTTTCATGGTCTCGTTAAAGCGAGTAGCGGCCCACTCCCAAACATCATTGATTATACCCCCAACGTTAACATTTTTTTAAAAAGATTGACTAAACTATGTTTTTTGGTCCCTGTAGTTTGTCAAAAGTTTCTATTTTCATCCTTACACTTTTCAAATTATGTTGATCGTTCTTTTGACTAACTCCATTGAGAAGTCCGTTAAATGAAGGTTATTTGATCTTTTTATAATTTCTTTTTATTTTTTTATTCGAAGTTATAAATATTTGGATGTATATATCCAACCCCAAGAAAACCCTTCTTTTCTGCCGCCCGCTCCCCTCTATCATCCAACTCTGATGAGCTACCCTCACTCTTCCCCTCGATGAACACCTTACCAAATCCTGGTCTCTGTTTATCGTTCAACTAATGGGTTTTTCCTAGATACCCATCAAATTGGTACAGGGTTTCAAATAAATACAAACAACTATCCACAATTGAGCGTGTTTTGACAAGAGTTAGATTCAAGTATTAAAGAGAAAGTCGTAGTTGGAATTCCTCAGTTACGTGAATTAGGATTTGGTTTTCTTGAGAGAAAAAGCATCACAATTCGTAGTTAAGTGAACTGGGAGTTTTCTTTAGAGAAATTGCATTAATTGGTTTTTTTTTTTGTCTTCTTCATAGAAAAATATAACATCTCAGGCCAACCGAATCAGATATTGTCCACATCTAAACTTACTATTTTAAAACATGTCTAATAGAGGAGGTATTCTGTTTCTAATAAGGTAACTTTTGTTCCCCTCCCCAACCCATGTGGGATCTTACAATCCACCCCCTTGGGAGCCCACACTAGTGCAGTTCACGACTTTGGTATCATTTGTAACATCCTAAACCAACAAAAAATGCAACATTATTATAATCTCGAGAGATGATAGATGGATGCAGTTATTGTAATATACTATGTTTTACGAGAGTTTTGAGTGTATAAGATAACCCTTCTTTGGCTCAAAACAGAGTTTAGATTCGCTTGATTCATACTTGAAGAAACTCCCAGCTATGTTTATATTACCCATAGATTTCTTTTCAACAACGATTCATCCTTTTTCAGACATGGTTTTTTGAACATATTTCCAAGTAGTGAGGTTGGTGAATCAGCACATTCGAGTCTCCATCCATGGATTCGAGGCGTGTTGTTAGATCCACAACAAAGCTAGTTATGAAGATCATGTTATTCAATTTGAAGATGACGAGTCTTGGAGACAACGGGGGTTTTTGAAAGGGCTTCTTTTACTTTCTCTTCTTCGTATGCAGGTGGCAGAAAACTTGTACTATTACAATATTATTTAATTAATAAAAGGGAAAACAAAGACAAATGAAATGACCAAATATTTAACAAATTTTCTAACGAAGTTAGTCTCAAATGCACGAAAACAAAAGAAATTGTGAAATACAGGGACATAAAATGTAATCTAAATATTGAAAAGATGAAAATAGCAATTTTAGACAATCTACAGGGACTAAAACCGTAGTTTACTCTTTCAAAAATCCTTTACCTTTTCAAAGTTTTTTTTGAAAAATACGCATATTTTATAAATATAATTCGTTATTTTTTTAAGAAGAAAAAAAATCCATTATTTTCTTTTAAAAAATATATAATTCGTATTTAATGTAAAATATTTTTTAACTTTAATAATTAATTAATAAAAATACGACTTTTTAATGATTTTGTTCTTCAAATTAGTGATTAATTTCAAACTAATTTCTAAAACTTTGTTACCAATAATAATATATTAATATATATTTTAATTAATTTAATGGTTAATATATATTTTAATTTAATTAAATGAAAAAACAAATCTTGTATAAAATTAAAGACCAAATACAGCTGCAAACAAGCTGTGTCCGTGTCTTCGCCCAATTCACATCTCACCTCCCTCTTCTTTACATACGCTTTTCTTCCTCTTTCTCTTTCTCTCTTCAAACATGGCTTCCACCTTCTCTCTCATCTTCGCCACTCTCCTCCTTCTCACCACCATTACCACCGCCCAAACTCCATCGGCGCCGCCGCCACCCGCTTCCGATTCCTGCAACGGTATCTTCTTATCCTATACTTACACCTCCGGATCCCAGCTTCCACCAGAACGAACATCAAACCAACCCTACCGCTTCGAATCAACCCTCAGGGTCCTCAACAACGCCGATGAAGAGCTCAAATCATGGAGGGTTTTTGTTGGATTTCAGCACGATGAGTATTTGGTCTCATCTTCTAACGCCGTGATTGCTGATGGGTCCGCTACTCTTCCCGGTCCGGTTGGAAACGGGACTGTTTTTGCTGGATTCCCAAGTGCTGATCTCAAGACTGCCATTGAAACTGCTGGAGATGTGAATCAAATGTCTGTTCAGGTTGATTTTTTGGGTACGCAATTCGGAGTCGGGCCACCTGATGTTCCTATGCCAACAAATATCTCTCTTGTTAATGATGGATTTGTTTGCCCTAGACCTACTATGGAAGGTAATTTCCCCCCCTTTTCATCATCTTTTCGTTTCAATTTCTAATAGCTTAAAATCGATGAAAAAATCTTAATGGATTTCTCTATGTTTGATGGCTTTTAAGTCATCTATTTTGAATCTGATGTGTGCTATCTGATCAAATCATTGAAGGGTTTCTGTTGACCTGATCTTACTTGAGATGGGTTATTGTAAAATGGTTAAAAATTGCAGGTTTGATCTATTTATTGTTGATTTATTTGAAATTTTTAGAAAGATTTTTGACTTTTGGGAAATGCTGTTTTGTTTTCAAATTGTTTGACCGATTCTTTCTGTTTCAAATTCTACCAATTTCTCTTATAATTCTATAAAAATTAATTTTGACGTGTGGGAAATGCTGTCTTGATATTAATTGTTTGACCATTTCATTTTAGGGTTCTTGATTAACTTCAATTTGAATTGGGTTCTGTTACAATTGCTTCGAACTTTTGAAGTTTGTTTCTGAGCAATTGAAAAGTTAGAGAATTATTTTTCAGTTTTATAAACAAACTATCTTGTGATGGTATTTGACTTTGATGTCCAATGATTAATTTCCGTTTGTTAGCAGCTTAACGAGACTCACAGCTAATTCAGTCAGCTATATATATGACCGTTTGGTAGCAGCTTAATGGGACTCACGGCTTGTTTGGTCAGCTATATATGACCGTTTGGTAGTGGCCTAATGATATAGAAAGTGACTTAATCAATAAGCTTCTAGAGGGAGCTTTATGTAGAAAGCCAAAAAAATTCTAAACCTTTCATCTCCCATTTGAAAAACATGCTCCTTTCATCCATGAAAAAACCTTCCCAAACAAAAATCTTCCTAATCCATACAGACAGATTAATCCATACAGTCAGCTTCATTCATACAGGACTTGATGGAAAACCAACCAACAGCCTCTTAGTCAAATTAATGGAAGTCTTATAATAATTTGATCTTTAAATTCTTACTACTGCTTCAAATTCTTTAAGGATTTAGCTTTATGTGTTCAGTTCAATCATGAATGATTCGGGTTTGAGGCTCGATAGATGTGAATTTGAAGCAGTCAATCGCACCATCGAAGAAAAACTGAGTCTTTATTCAAATGTTTGACTTCGACTCGTTCTTTGTTAGTTCACAATCTTAATTTTGTCAATCTGATTGTTGATGATTTGTTCTTTCGACTAAATCTTTATTAATTTCTTGAATGACATTGATGATCTGAGGAGAAATCTAGCATGATCTTTTGGTTAGGTTCGTTTGACATGTTCAGTAGCATTGTTGGCGAAAAATGAGTCTTTAACCATTCATTGGACTTGGTTTCGTTCTTGGTTCGTTCCCAGTTGTTCGTTTTTCAAGTCAATGGTTTACAATCCGTGGTTTTGACTAAATCTTGTCGAGTTTCTTGCTAGATCTTTCGTTTGATTTTGATTGTTCTTGGTTCTTAATCTTCCAGGGACACGAGTTATGCAAGTTTGCTGTAGGAAAGATCCAGATGCAGTAACCAACGTGACTGTAGGAGACGAGTTTCTTCCACGCCAATCTGGCGATCTCACGATCATGTACGATGTGATCCGAACCTACGAGTCAAATTACTGGGCCGAGGTGACCATTGAGAACCATAATTCTCTTGGTCGGCTCGATAATTGGAACCTAACCTGGGACTGGATGCGGGATGAGTTCATCAACGATATAAAAGGAGCGTATCCCTTCACTCGTGATTCATCCGAGTGCATCTTCGGTCCACAAGGTGCATTCTACCAAAGAATGGATTTCTCGAATGTTTTGAATTGCGAAAGACGGCCCACGCTGATCGACTTACCCCTCGAAATGACCAACAATACCCAACGGGGAAACATTCCGTTTTGTTGCCGGAATGGCACGATCTTGCCCCCGACCATGGATCCCAGCAAGTCGAAATCGGCTTTCCAGTTAGAAGTTTTCAAGATGCCTCCGGATTTGAACCGGTCTGAACTCATTCCCCCTCAGAATTTCAAAATCAGTGGCAGGCTAAACCCGGATTACAAATGTGGCCCGCCGGTACGCGTTAGCCCAAGCCAGTTCGAGGACCCTAGTGGACTACCTGGCTCGACTGCGGTCTCTAGCTGGCAAGTGGTCTGCAATATCACACAAGCGAAAGGTTCGAGCCCCCGATGCTGCGTGTCATTCTCTGCTTACTACAACGAGTCCATCATCCCTTGCCCAACTTGTGCTTGTGGTTGCCCGAGTAGCACAAACTCGCGAACATGCAGTACCACCGCACCAGCTCTGTTTCTCCCGGCTCAAGCTCTTCTCGTTCCGTTTGATAACCGAACCGCACTCTCAACCGCATGGGCCAGCCTCCAACGCCGGACCATCCCGAACCCATTGCCTTGTGGTGATCACTGTGGAGTCAGTCTCAACTGGCACCTGCTCACCGACTATCGCGGAGGATGGTCTGCCCGGATCACCCTCTTCAACTGGGACGAGACTTCTTTCGCTGACTGGTTTGTGGCTGCCGAATTTGACAAATCTGCCCCTGGGTTCGAGAAAGCGTACTCATTCAACGCAAGTGCTCTCGAGTTGAATGGGGTGAACGATACGATATTTATGCAGGGTCTTCCGGGACTGAACTATTTGGTGGCGGAAGTTGACGGAGATAACCCGAAGAAAGATCCGAGGGTACCGGGGAAACAACAATCAGTGATCTCATTTACGAAGAAACTGACCCCCGGAATCAACGTGGCTGGTGGCGACGGGTTTCCGATGAAAGTTTTCTTTAACGGCGAAGAGTGTGCACTTCCACGAGTTATTCCGACCAGCGGTTCTTACCGGCCGGAATTGAGTGTGGTGTTTTCCGGTATTGTGGCGTTGATGATGGTGGTGGTGTTGATGCAACATTAGTTGCTATGGAGATTGATTTTTGTAGATTTATTTTATTTTTTAAGGAAAAGGAAAATATGGAACACTGATTTGTATAGAATTGTTGTACTGCCTGTGCCTCTCTCATATTTATTATAACATCATATTTGTGATCAACTGAATCTTAATTCCTTACTTTTTTTTTTTTTTTTATGTGATTGATTAGCTGATAAATTAGTTGTTGGTAAATAATTAACCGGCAAAACTGTATGTTTAATAAAATTTAGCTGATAAGATAGATAATTTATACTATATTATAAAGCATTTGATAAAAAAAATTAAAACCCATTTTTACGCATGAAATACTATTTATTGATGAATAATACTTAATATTCAATATTACAAGTAAATTGTGTCTATCTACAATTTATTAAACCTTCATGTCTGAATTTATATAACTAATACAGATAAACATAATCAAATAGAAGATAAACGTCTCATTTTAAATATAAAAATATAATTAGGATAATAATTGAGTTTTAATAAAATACTTAATTATTATTTGTATAAAAAGTTATATTATTAAACCAAAAATAAAAAAATAATCAAAGAAATACATAGAAAAACGAAATTTTTTAAATAGTTAGTTTGGTACCCATATCAATCATTTTTTTTCAATTTTTTATGATATATCTTCATATTTACATTTTATTCAAAAATAAAACCATTATCGTTTTCTCAAAACCACATAAAACCGTATTATAACATTGATTTAGACACAAAAAATAAAAATAAATATTAAAATTGAGTTGTATCTCGCTGCATTGTACTGGTACCATTTTATTAATATCAAAAGGTCTTTGGCTTAGCGGTATTTGAGTCTTTGGTTTTTTAGAAGATTGAAGATTTAAACCTCACCAAAGATGACGAGGATATGTATGTTTATTTATTTTATTAAATAAATAAAATAAATTTTTAACATTTATATAATTTTCTTAACTATAATTTTGTGTGTGTATATTTATCAGCTTTTATAAATTCGTTATATTTAACACTTTTATATTTTATTATACCAAACAAATTTAATTTAATATTTACTTTTACAACTTTTTAAGCTATTAAATATTCAACCAATTAAAACACAACATATATCAAATTTAGGTTTTATTGGAGTTAAGATGAGATTTATCATATGCTTTAATATTCTTGACTCATCAACATGGATGGACCTAAGGATGTGGTATAGGTGACACGTATCACTCTATTATTTCTTCGTCGAAAGATAAAAATTAGGTTTCGTGAACGGTGCAACCATATTAATTTATTGTGTGTCACCGTATGTATTTTGAAACTACAATGAGAACAAGTTCTATTTGATAGTGTTGGTTTACAAGGTTTTTATTCCACCCTACACCCAAGTCCGAATCATGTTAGTGTCATTTTCATAGTTAATTGGTGTCACCATTTGAAAAAAAATTCCTATATTTTTTTTCTTATGATCAAATGGTGCCGCCTTTTAAAATAATTTATGGGACCGTCCCTGCTCATCAAGAAGCATTGTAACACATTTATTTAGCCTTTTATCGCATTAATGGGATATGACCTGTTGCTAGACTATAACACTTTTAGCATCAATAAAGGAGTCGTTTACACAAATGTTTACCAGGTAAACGTCAACACTCTAACATATACTTTATAAAGTAAGATTGCAATCCATCAAAACAGTACTGTATGTAATAATTTATTTGATAAGTACTTACCGAGTGAGAGTCATCAACCTCACTTACTTTATAAGACTCTCTATTCTTATCATCACTCTTACCAGGTAACATTCCTCTATTCTTATCATCACTCTTACCAGGTAACATTCTCTATCCTTGTTATGTTCATCCGGTAAGATAATCGAATAAGTGTTTAACAAACGACCATTTTTCCAGAAGATGAGCATGTTCCAATAAAAGTAGTGGTTTCATCAATCATTAAATACAGTTTATATGCACAATAAACTATAAAATGGGACCAAATAAAACCTTAAAAAACAAGCACAAAACTCCATATTATTCAAATCCTAGAAATCATGTTTTTTGTTGCTAATAAGGTGGTTTTTTCATGTTCCCTAAATTAAAGCAGTCAAAAATTTGGGCACCTATGCCTTTGCATATTGTGCTTGTATCATAACCATAATCATAAAAACCACGCAGCTACCAGCAATAAATTTCAACAAATCTTCTTATACTTTTGGCAGCAGCAGCAGCAGCAGCAGCATATGTACACCATTTGAAGCACAGAGTACATCTCCTACTACTTATGCCGGTAGATTATCCATCGCGTACCCATCAAACCCAAACTCCGTTTCCGACTGTCCAACACCTTGCTGTTGCTGCTGGTGGTGCTGCATCACAAGATAATCCAACAACGTTAATAGTATTTACCAGAGCCATCGGTCCAGAGTATCCAAGCTACTGGTGAAACCCAACCTCTCAAGAGGTTATTGGTTCAAACCTTACCGAAGATGAGGACAAGTTTAGAAACCGTGAAAACCAGTTTATATGTGCATGTGAACATGCAGTATTCATACAGTGTTGTTTGTTTCATAGATGAAACGTCAATGAATGTTTTGCATGTGAAAAAAAAAACACAAAAATATTCACATACATGAACAAAACATGATATTTGAATCCTAACTTAACCTTAAAAAGATGAAAAAAAATTGAGGAATCCTATGATAACCATTCATGTGGACGGTATGCACATGTGCATACAAGTAACTGAAGTCGTTTCTTGGTTTTTATGCACGTGTGCATGTTATGCACATATGCATACCCGACAAATTGCTTGTATGCACATGTGCATACCGTCTAGATGAATGGTTAGCAAGGTGATCCTCAGTTTTTCATTTTTTTTGCAGTTTTCCCCTGAACCTAACCCCATACCTTAAAATCAAATTCATCGGATGGTTTTGGTCGATTTCTCATGTGTTGTTTCATCCATGAAACTGGTTTTCATTTTTTCTGACTTTTAGACGGTTTCTATATGATTTGCAGTCATAAAAATTCGGATTGAAGTCAAAAGATTAAGAGAGATATGGACCCGAAAACATACTTGCTTTAGAATCGCAGCTAACAGATCATCTCCATATTGTTCAGGATATAATGTATTATTATGAGAGCTACCATCTTCCGCTTTCACCCTCAATGAATTCTCCGCCACATAACTGTTCCGTTGTTGACCAACATTCCGGTGGCTTCCGGTTTCAACCCCTGGAGAGAATATCGCCTTACCACTAGTAGAATTACGGTTCTGCCCTCCCATTTCCCGCTCAGAAGAACGGTTATGTTGAAGTAACACTGGACCTGATCCTCCTTGCATTGTATGTTGAGCCGAATCGAAGGTCATACCGACATCTTGTAAACCCCATTCACGTATTCCACTCGGATTTATATCGTTAAAAATATCATAACTTGAAACAATCCCTCTTCTCGGGACCTTGGTATCTAAGTTCCCGTCTCCTTGGAGGGGGGTTGGTGTTGCAGACGCAAGATTTGGAATTCCCAAACTACCCCCGAGCGGATAACTACTCCCGGACGAATCATTTTTATGATTCATCGAGAAATCCACAAGAGACGAGGCTTGTGATACCACAGGATTATACACCGTTGTTGCCATGTCAACTACTCCACCACGTGTCAGCATCTCGCTCGACAAAACAGGCGGTCTCAAGCCGTGATGAGGGTTCGTATTCGATTGACCTTGACTATGACTATGACTATGACTATGACTTTGACTTTGACTTTGACCACCCATCTGAATCAGAACTTGATTGTTTATGCTCCCAAAAGAATGCTGCCCAGATTGATGCTGCAAACTGACAAACTGCTTTGGCTCCATGTTTGTAGGAATCCCAGGAAGTAAATTCATCTGCTTGCTACTACTACTATTAGTCAGATGTTGACTTTGGACTTCCGTGTATCTCGATTTCGGGTTTTCGAAGCTAAAAATGTTTCTTTGATCGATAACGGGCGCAGAAATAGGAGATTTGGAGTTAGTTGACCTGCCGAGAGCCGCAGCTTGGAGGGTTGCAAGACTTTGAGGTGGGAGTTGACCAAGTTGACCACTGGCGGCTAGAGCTTGAAGATCAAGCCCGTTGAGTGATGATATGGACCCGTAGCCTGCATCCGGACCTCCCATAAAGCTGGCGTTCATCCCGCCTGGATGCTGGGACCCGCTGAGTCTTCGAAGATAAAGACGGTATTTCTGCACCAAATTCTTGCAGTTGTGAGGAACAAAGGTCTTCAATGCATCACATAACAAGTCAACAACGAACAAAAACAAAGTCAAAATTGAAAAAAGAATGCGTTTTTCTTTCCATTTTTAGAAACCATAGCAACCCGTTAGCACATTGATTGAAAGTTTACTTAAAAAAGATCGGGGAAACCGAAAAAGGTGTTTACTTGAAGGTGGCTCGCAACGTTTTCTCTAGTTAATCCAGGAACATTCATCAGCTCCAAGATTTTTTTTGGAACAGCCTCTGCATTCATATCAGATTCCGGAATAAAGGACATATTAATAATTGAATCAACAAGTTAACAATTGGAAAAGAATGTGCAGTTTACGAAGATATGAAATTGAATAGCATACTATCGATTCCGAGCTGATTAACGGCTGCCACAAACTGTTGATGGAGCTCAACGGACCAAACAACACGAGGCTTCTTCAAAGAAGAAGAATCATCTCTATCCTCCCCTTCGTCATCCTCATCTTTCCTCCTCTTTGTGTTTTTCCAATTATGCCCTTCGTTTGCAGAAGACGAGTAGTCGGGTTCTTCAGGTGGTTTCTGCTCGTCAGCACTTGCTGATGGCTCGAAATCTTTCCACTCGTGTTTCCGTTTCCGAACCACGTGTTGCCATATATTACGTAATGCCTCAATACGAACCGGCTTTATTAAATAATCACACGCCCCATGAGTCACTCCCTTCATAACGACACTCTTGCTGTCATCAGCCGACATCACTGTGAACTCAATCATAAGAAAGTAAGCTTTACGAACTCGACAGTCAAGTAAGATAGTCTTTTACCACCAAAAACCGATCGAATTTTTTCAAATAATCATACTTCCCATCCAAAAACCGATATTTCAATACATTTGTCATAAAGGGTATTAATATAACATCATTCTAATAACGAAAATCACTTCCCTTTTCGGCTGGAAAATAGAAAAATTAGGCCAGATTCAAAATCTTGATTATCAGCATTTTGATTCGTCTAATCAAGAAATGAATTTATCAAAAATTTCATTGAGAATTCTATTCGATAAAAGGGGCAAATCAAGAAATTGAAACCCAATGAAACATGAAGTTGGGATTGAAAACATAAAAGTCAAAATTAGAGGGGTTGACTTACTGATAACAGGGAGATCCATTTCAATCCCAATGTGTTCAAGAAGTTTGAATCCATCCATATCAGGCATATGAACATCACTTATAACCACATCAAATCCATTTTTATTTTCCCTCAGAAATGATAAGGCAACTTCAGCTCTGTTGCATTTAGTCACTGTAAAATTTCACCAAAATTCAAGAACTTTGAATCAATTATGAGTTCAAGAAATCAAAATCAAACCAACATGAACCAATTATCACACAGATTAAAGCTAAATTTCAATTTAGAAGTAGATAATTTACAAGAAATCAAATGTCAAATTATGTTGAAAAATCATCAAAGGTTTGACCTAATGAAACATGTAGAACATTGACGTCATCTTCTCCCTTAATTGTTGTGAACTATTTTTGAATCTGAAGATTTCATTACGTTTATGAACCCTAAATCTAATTGGGTTTTTGTTTACTTCAATTTTCTACCACAGATTTGTAATCTTATAGAGATTTTTATGGATAGAACAGTATATACAGCAAAAAATTAAAATTAAAATCAAAAATCAAAAATTAAAAAGTTAAAAACGAAATGATGAAATCAATGATATGAAAATTGAAGTGAAAATTAAGAAAAAAAGAAGACAGATTTAGAAGTTGTAAGCAATAATAATAAATCAAACAACAAATAATCTCACACAGTAAGCGTGTATTTAGTGTGTGTTTATATGTATATACCTTCATAGTTGCAGTTTCTAAGCATCTTCTCCAAAATCATGAGACAAGTCGGGTCATCATCAACAACAAGTACCCGAAGACCCGCCGGAAACTGATCAGGTACACCACCGTCGCCCCCGCCTCCGCCACCACTTCCGCCGGCAGCGGTGGACTTCCAAGAAGCTCCACTTGAACTAGGCATCACCGATTGTTTGTTAACTACTTGACCTCCACCAAGATTCATTGATTTTTCCCCAAATTAAACACTCAATCACACCCACAAAAATTTCATCTTTCTGAATCAAACCCAATTTGTTTAACCAGTTTTAGACAAAAAGATGAAACCCAATTTCAAGAAAAATGAACAAAATTAGAAACAAACACAAGCTGAATTTTTTGGAAGATTTCGACTTTTAGAGAGAGAGAGAAGAGAGAGAAGGGAAAAGGGGGAAGAAATTATAAGTGGGTGTGTGTGAGATTTATATTAGCACATGGTTTTGTGCTTAAATCTTTTTGGATTTATTTTTGGTTTTATTTATTAATTTTTTATTTAATTGTATTTTAATATTCTTGCTGATTAGAAAGTGGGTCTCTCCGTTGAGTGTGGATCCAGCTCATGTATGATGTTAACTAACCCCATGCCAGCCAAACCCATATCACATGTGCATACATCATATACATCATTACCATACATGACTCACTATTATCGTTCCCAAGAAAATGTATTAATATTTGATCGTAATCGGGTTTATTAGACGATGATGTGATTCGTAGAGTTCGATCGGGAGTTCCGTACAATTTAAAATACTGACAGCAAACAAACATATATTCGTTCTAAAAAGAGCCTGATCGGAAGGTCCGTACAATATCATTTAAAGTAAATTTCTATCCTAATTGTCGTTATATAATCATCATGTGACATTAAGTATATACAACATGATTGGTTACCCAACCTAAAACAAAATCTATATAATACGTTTTTACAACCCAAATCAGATCAAACATGTAGTTTTTACTACTGTTAAATATTTCATTTGTTACACAAGCAAAAGATATCTGATTTAATACATAGAAAAAAAATTATTTTCCAAGAAAATAATAATATATAATAAATATTAATGATAAATAATGAATATTATGATTTGAAAATAATCCAATTTTTTAAACAATTAAAAGAAAAATATTAATAAAGGAATTAATTTAAAGAAATTAAATGGACAAAATTATTAAATATATACCTTAACTTGCTATAACAGAATTTAAAATCTACATTAAGTGTATTTCTATATTTTATGTTGATTTGTTTTATTTAATGGTCTTTTATTTAATACTTATATTCATTTCCAACTATAAAAAAATTCCATTTATTTTTTTAATATTTTTTCTAATTTTGAATTCAACATTTATTTTGTTAAGTTGACAATTTTGGGAATTATTTTATTAGACTTTGACTATTTAGAAAAAAAAATTGAAATTCTGTTCATATTGGAAATTTTAAATTATTATTATATTTAATAAATTTTAAATAAATAATCCTTTAATTGTAAAACCATAAAATACATGATATGTTAAGGTTTAATACAGAAAAGCCGATTTACTAAATGTTTATCAGGTAAGTCTTACTGGTATCACATGAGTAAGGATCAATAATCTTACCTGATAAAAGGTATAATAAAGATTGAGACCAGTAATCTTATCTGATAAAAGGTATAATAAATATTGAGATTATTATCTAGTAAGTAAAAAAAAAAAAACCTGATAAGTGTTTACGTGATTTAAAACTCTTACGAACAATCTATATTCTATCAATCCACACAAATTTCACCGCTACCATGAGACTACCGGTCTTCATTTTCTCAAGTTTCGAGAATTTACAAAACATGCCCTTCGACTTCAATTCATATTTGGATGTTTATACTACTAGTCCTTATTTCTTTCATTTCGATCCCGAAGTGCTAGATTCTCGGGATTCCATGCATACTTGCATAGACGTATCTATGTGGGTTAGTTGATTCTCGTGATTCTATTATTGATAATTATATTCATTAATGCAATTTAGAAATAGTATTTATGAAAACCCTATATACTCGGTTTTCAAAAAATTTGCAAATTAAATAAATCAAGACATAATAAAACAAACATAAATTTATAACTACGTAAAGAAGATGGGACCGTATCACATAATTGAAATATTTTGGGTGTGTTTGCAATTAGCATGCAAGTCTCGTATACGTGGGTTGATATCGGGGAAAGCATATCAAACATCGTCATGGTTGCAAACACCCGTTCTTATCGTTGTTATTTTGCATCAAAGTAATACACTGGACGACCATACTCCATATCTAAAATTTCTAGCTTTTCCCTTGTTTACCCGGAAGTCGTGTTACAAAACACTATTATTCTAGTCATGGTATTTTGTTTAGATCTTCATGTCGTATAATATCTTTTATTTATAGATTTTGGTCTGTTGATATGTCCTGCAACATATTTTGGTTCGTCAAATGAATCGATGTAGCGTGATTTTGTTTTCCTAAAATAGGAAAATAAAGCTTGTTAGCTTTCTTAAAGTTATGACATTCGTAATCAAATTAGATTTCAATTATATGACAGTATTAGTTGGTTTTATACTGTTATTTCTCTTATAATCTGGATTCTGGATATTGTATTATCAGCAAAAATTACAAGACATATCACTGAAAACGAAAAAGTTAACATTCTACATCAGTGACGTTAAAGTTGGTAATTAGTCAAACCGTTAATCGAATAATATATAGGTCAATCTAATTATTTATAACTAACACCGTCCCTAAAACTTCATTTGTTATTGTGGTTATAATGTTTAGAGTTAAATACAAAAACTATCCCTGACATTCAATATTTTTCTCAGATTTCACCCCTGAACTTCGTTTATAAGAAATTTGTTCTGCATGTTTGCAACTTGTTCTGGATTTTGTCCCTCGCACTAACAGACGTTATGTTGCTCTGTTAACTTCAGTCAAATGAGTTGTCTTATCCGTTTACATTTTCTCAGTATTTTAACGTATTTGCAAAAGATCACTATGACCCCTAATTCACGACATCCATCTATTTCACGCATTCTCCTACAATCATCTTCTTTCAACAATACTTAATTTAAACCTAATAAAATGGGGTTCTACTACAAGTCATACAGTTGCAATTTACTGCTAAGTTTCTATGATATTTTCTTTCAATGGACCCGTATATATATATATTACAACCAGTTCATATGCATGATAGCTACATATATACATATTCATATACATAGATGTTGTAGCTGTTGTTACTAATGTAGTAAAAATGGAATATGTATTATATGCCGACAGATGAAATATGTTAATACTAAATATAATATATTACGTGTTGACACATAAATAAAAGAGTATATCGGAGTTCTTTTATTGAGATTTATTTTTGACGCCCTTTTTCTTATAACATTCCGAGTCTCTAAAACGTCGGGTCTGTATTTAGCTGATTGCGCTTTATGAGACAACGATGACATGATGATTGTTATTAACAATGACCTTCCGCTCGAATGATAAACACATACATGTGTATGCATGTATATATGTACACATACACATACACATAAACTTAGAAATATACTATGTATCATGTGTGTACATCATGATGTATGGCATACCATGTATCATGAATATACATACATATAAATGTGTTTGGTATTTGTTTCTGCATTTTTACGGTTCTGAAAAAGCTACAAGGCATAACTAGCTTTCTTTTATGTCCAAATCCTTTTCCAGACCTAAAACTAATAAAGACAGAATATCATATAAATTTTACTACATAGTGTACAAGTCATGAAAGCTATGTTTCTCTGGATTAAGATGTTTTTGGACTGGAATTTTTTTTTACCTTCTTTAATGGTCAAGAAAGGTAAAAATATAAACAAGAATTCTTATAATGCTTTATAAAGTTATTATTATATGAAATAAATAAGTATTATTAATTTTATAATTATTTTATTTATTAAGTAATTGCAAGAAAAAGTAATAAACCATGGGACCCACCAAATATCTTTCTTTCAACAAGATTTATGTACTTGTGTACACAAGTATCCATAAAACTAACAATATATACCCTATTTTTAATTTAATTATTTAATAAATGTCTATGGTAAAAAATTTCAAGCATTTAAGCATCTGGGTAATCGGTTGAAAACTAATTTTAAATTAAAAAAATCCATGTCTCTAACCATGTCAACAGATAATACTGAGTTGTATACCACATCACTCGTCACATCAGGTTGAAGACTAATTTTAGATTAAAAAAAATCCATATCATTAACCACGTCAACAAATAATACTGAGTTGGATACCACATCAGCATGATAACCGGTTAATGTTTCCACCGATTACCTAGATACTTAAATGTTTAACTTTATATCTTAGGTACCAAAATGAAAGTTTTGAAAATACGTCATCCCCTTGTAAACACGGAGGTTCAAATGCGGTGACTCCGAGCTATCTGCAAAGCAGATGGTCGCCATGAGATTAGTCGGCTCGCATAGCGAATTGGATATCCAGATTAATAAAAAAATAAAAATCAAATTAAAATACGTTATTTTTTCATGTAATTTGTCCAATTCCAAAAAATAATTAAAAATAAGTTTGCATGAGGATTTGTAAGCATGGAATTTTCTTTATGGAATTGCACAAAGTTTTGGTCAATCTAAGTTATATAATCATGTATGCTACAACTTCCAAAACCTTTTTGAAAAGCCAATAAAATCCATATGTTTAAAGTAAAGTACCATTGAATAGTAAATAATATGGTTTTTTTTCTTTGAAACAACAAATAAAAATTTAACATTTTAATGTTTGATTTTATTTCAAATTCAATAAAAATTGATTTTATTATAAATTAAATGCATAAACAAAATTTAGAAAAAAAGGTAATAATTAATTTATTTTATGTTTAATTAATAAAATTCTCTGACAATTTTACTTTTTAGTAAAATCAATAATATAGTATTTTTTTTATAAAATTATATTATATATATATATATATATCATGCACATATATATATATATATATATATATATATATGTGCATGATATAAGCTTTGGCAACACTCACCACTCTCTTCTTCTTTAGTCAAAGATTAGAATATACTCACATGTTCTTGGATTCATTAATAATTGAATCCACTTCTATGTATTCTTCTTCTTTTTTTGTTGTAAAAATATAAATATAATATAATTTTCGAAATTTTTATATTTTGTAAATTTTTAATAAATTGATGATTATTGTTAATTATATAAAGAAATTCGTTATTTTCGTTGAATGTGGTCTGTAAGATCCTATATCAATTGAGGATGAAAACTGAGATTGTTTTAGGGGACTAGATCCCTCATCTATCAGACGTGTTTTAAAATCATGAGTCTAGGTGTGAACTAAACGGACAATATTTGATACAGTTAGTCTGATATATGAGATATTACATGTGGTATCAGAGTCAGAAACTGGACTGGTATGCCAGCAAGGACGTTGGGCTCCCAAGGGGGTGGATTGTAAGATCTCACATCAATTTTCCAGATACATCACTTATTTGTCTAAAAATACACCATGTTTTATATTTAGGGGGTGTTTGAGATTGCTTATAAAAGCTGCTTTTTAACTTATTTCATTCTGACACTGGTGATAAACTGTTTTCTGGTGTTTGGATAAGAAAAAAAAATTGCTTATACTGGTGCCAAAACGGTAATAAGCTGTTTTTGATAAGTTAATCATCATTCCTGACTTATAAAAAACTGCTTATTACCAGTTTACAATTTTAACCATGTTTTATTTAACTCCGATTTGATACAACGTAAGTTAATAAACACTTTTACAAAAAAAAAAACATAAGTTGTTTTAGATAAGCAATCCCAAACACCCCCTTAATTGTTATAAACTAGTGTTTCATTTGTGATTGATTTATTATTTATCATTATAACAATTACAAAAAATAAGATTTTAAAGCAGCCAATATACATTCATTTACTTTTATTTACCTGTTTTGGTGAAAATAAAAATTATGGTGAGAATGTGGGAATAAAAACCTTAATATACTTCCATTTACTTTTATTTACCTGTTTTTATTATCATGATCGAAACTTTAACAAATTTATGTATGTCTACAGTGAAAGTGACTAACTGTCAGTAAAAAATCATGAAATTGACTTAAAAATTAACATAAATTTGAAGATAAAGGTAGTTGAATGTGGTAGAAGGTAATTGAAGGTACTAAAAGAAGTTGAAAAAATTAAGTTAGATTAAAAAGTCAATTCATAAAAAAAAAAAAAAAAAAACTCATAAGTGTTTACACCATAATTGTTAGGTCTTGATTGTTTGTTTTTTCAGAAAAAATCCTCTTAATAGCCTCGTATCAGACCCTCTCTTTCCTTAGATTGAATAACAGGTAAATGACGCCTTATTTCCCTCTTATTGTTCTCTAGAACTAGAACAAATCCTATAAATTGCAAAGAGAATCACGATCCCCAATATCATCCAACCAGAGGGGAACGTGCTTCGTCTCAAATCGATATTCATGTATTATCAGTTTTTCAAGAAGTTGTCGGAAAAAGCTCTTACACACATTCAAAAGTGTATCAGTTTATAAAAATAAAAAGTCTTATTGATTTTGCTTTTAAACTTCACCGTTATCTCTTATTAATCAGAAGTAAAATAAGACATCAGAATTCAACACTTTTTATAAAACAAACAACACCTTATTCTCACATGATCTCTCATCTTCACTAGGAAGATGATAAAAATCACTTGTCCTAAATTTTCTATGCTTCTTCAAATGCATTTACATCATCTGTTAATCAAAAAAAGAATGAAAAGATAAAATTAAATTATATTCAACATTTGACGTGTATTTTAGTTGACAAAATGACATATTAGGGTCGTGAAAAGTGATAAGGTGGTACGTGCCACCGTATTGTTCATCCATCGTAGTGTAAAAAAAATTAGGGTTGTGAAAAGTGATACCGTATTAATTTGTTTTGTGTTCTCGTATATATTTTGAAACTACAATGAGAATGTAGGTTTTCCTTGATAGAGTTGGTTTGTAAGACTTTTTCTTCCACCATAGGCCTGAGTTCAAATCATGGTAGTGTTATTTTCCAAGCTTTTAACTTTTAATTTCAAAGCTATTATACTTCTGAAAAACAATTGCAACAAAGAACTTGAAAACACGGAATCTCATATATGAAAAACAATGAACTAATCAACAGACCAATGATGTTTTCGTAAAAAAAAAAAACACTATATTTGTTTCTTATAATCAAATGATACCATCATTTAAGAAAAACAAATTGGGTTCGTCCATGGATCATGGGTTCTATCTGAACCCTTACTACTCTCGACCACTGAGTAAGCCAAAAACTACCTTCTCAAACCTGTGACTTCTTTTACCCATTTAAATTAAATTTATTGGGGGTAAAAAAGGAGTTGGTAGGAAATCCACGTTTGGAAAAACGTGACGTGTGAAACGATATAATCGGAAGGACACGTGTTGGCGTCCTTACTTGATGAAGGTGGAGCCCTCCGCAGCTAAACAAGGACCTAAATAAAGGTACGGGTTAAGTTGGGCCAACACGGATGATGAGGTGTCATGGGTCCCATTATTTCTCATAGGGCTTTGTGTGGGTCCCACTACGTTCACTGTCACGGACTTGCGTCCTACCATCCCTATCAAAACCCACGAGACATTAGTTGGCAACTGCCTACTAATTTATTTAAGAACAAAATTACATTTCTGGTCCTCCTATTTTATCCAAAATTACGAATTTCATATCTAAAGCAAAATTATTACTAAAAACGTCCATATGGACATCTGGTATGTATTTTATCCATAGTTCTAAATAACTTGTTATGACACGTTATAGCACCAAGGCTTGGATTCGTCACCACGTTAATCCTTGTGATTCCACTCTTAGGCTTAGCTTCCATTGCAACATGTTACGACGTGTTATGACGCGTTACGAGACATTATTTTGTAAGTTGTGCAGGTTTCTAATATGTGACTTGAGAGATAAATGATAATTATGTACTTGACCTAAGACTTAAGTAAATCTAAAAAACTGCATTTAAATCCAACAAATTCTCTATTTTAAAGATTTCAACATTTATTATATTATTAAAACATTCTATAATATAATACTGGTGGGAATGATTAAAAAAATTAATTTCTCTCTACAGACATCAAGTTTTAAAGAATTCTCTAATGTTGGAATTTTCTCTGATTTTCATTACTTTAGAGAACAATATAAAAAACATGTTGAAAAAACAGAGAATAAAATACCACTATCTGTATTTTAAATATTTTGTTGCAGATACTCTTAAGACAAAGCAGAACTAAGGGGCCATTTACCAAGCGTTTACCCGGATAAGCGCTTACTAAGTAACTTTACATCACCGTATGAATATGGTAAAGACCAAGAATCTTAACCGGTAAGAGTAAAACATAGACCAAAAGTCTTACCCGGTAAATGTGGGCAACGACTCTTACCACGGTAAGCGCTTACTGGGTAAATTGTTGCATACGATGTCGTTTTGGTAGACTAAAATCTTACCCGGTAAGTAAATAATAGTGTTAAATCTTGCCGGTAAGCACTTACATGGTAAGTGTTTGGTAACGACCCCTAAATCGAACAAACTTAGAAATCTTGGTCGAAATTAGGTTTCTAAGGAGGGTATATAGACCATACCTCCGCCCTTAAGCGTTGTTGCTTTCCTAAAAACTCACAACTATATATCTGATAGATTTAGAAAAATGTTCAAAGTTTTGACAACATTAGCATTTTTTATACTAGAAACAAACATGAAAAGGCAACAAAAATTAGAAAGTTTAAGGAAACCACAAGGATAGTGCATTATTGGTTTAAACTTGAGCTCCAAAAGTCAAAAATGTCTGGAGGTTCCAGTTTAAATCCAAAGAGAAATAAAAATCCTCTTGTGGTCACGGATGTTCAAATGTGGTGACTCCGGTTTACCTGCAAAACAGATAATCGTCCTGGGATTTGTCGGCTCACATAACGGATCGGATTTTCAGGTTAATAAAAAAAAGTTCAAGGAAATGCAACATTTGTTAACTTTTTTTGTTGATAATTTTTATTTTGTTCTTTAGATTTTTGTTATTTTATTGTTATTAAGAATTATGTTGAAATGATTATTTTTGAAAGATGTTAACTTTAATAATATATCTAAAGGTGTAAATGATGTGAGCCGAGCTCGAGTATCATTATACTCGTCTCAAACTCGAAACCCAAATTCCAAGCTCGAAATTGACTCAAAAACTCACGAGTAGTAAAAATCAAAGCTCGACTCGAACTCGATTACTATTTCTCAAGCTCGAAATCAAACTCGAACTGACTCAAATCAAGCTTGAATCAAGCTCGAACCAAGTTCACCCATTGAAATTTGTGAAATTTTAGAGTCTTTATCTTATAAATTTTAAAACTTAAAGGTGTTCTCTTAGTTTTTATGAAACTAAAGGGATCAACTTCAAATTTCATTATAAAAAAACAAAGTTAGAAATTTCATTTACATCCCTCTCTTTTTTATTACATTTTCCCCCTTTCTTTACCATCTATCTTCCAATGTGGGACAATTTCACCAACTCTTTTTATAGTTTTTGTTGGTCCGTTTTAGTTGTGATTTTAATAAAAAAATTAATTGATTAATTTGTATAATTAAAAAATGCATAATTTTGTTTAAATATCTAAAAATATAAGACATTTTTATTATTTATATTTTATAAATTTCATCATAAAAGCTGATTATATTTTAAAACTAATTATATATAAAATAATCGAGTATCTCACAAGCTTTTCGAGTCGAGTATTGGGTAGCTTGACTCGATTCGTTAATATATCGAGTCGAGCTCGAGTTTGAGTCGAACCTATTCTAGTCGAGCGTTGGCCGAGCTTTGATCAAGTTGATCTCGAGTAGCTCGCGAGTTGTCTCATCCCGTTTACACTCCTAGATATGCCACAAAATGCTTGGTGGCATCGTGTTGAAAAATTTACCATACATTCTTCAAAATTCCCATTCTTACTTTCCCTAACATGGCTCTAATGATTAGAAATATTCGTATCAAATTCATGTCGTGTAGATCAATAATTTTTTTTACGGAAACAGTGAATGTTCTTTTTAAAAACTATCGTTGATTCTCATCACGGATTCCTGTTGATAAAAAATTACTTGTCGTACAATATTCTTGAATTCTCTTACATCATTACTGTTTTAAAAATGAACATGAACATTCATATGGAAACACTAATACTGGTTTTTACAATCAACTCTTATATACTACAGCTAACTCCGATACGACAAAAAAGTACCTAAATCAGTGTTTCCCGTCACTTAAACGTTTACACCTTCAAGAACCATCCTTCTTTCGAGCTACAAACCATATAAATTCACAAAAGTAAAGGGTAAAAAGGTAATTTGACCTCCCCTGTCCAAGCTTTTACCATGTAGCATTGTTTAAAATAATTGGAATTTTGGAAGTGTTTTGAAAAGGGTGTCAGAAAAGATGGACAACAATGCCCTTTGGTTGGATGGACTTTTAACACACCTAATGGTTTTTGGTAGGTCATTGTGGCTTAAGAGCCAAGTGTTTGTATGGTCCTCAATGGGTTTGTACCTTCCTACCAAGGACCATGTGTCTATTTAATTAAGGTAACCTTTGAAACCCTAACATGCTTAGTTTCTATTTATAGCAATCTAACACTTATGTAATTAATAATAAATACAAAGAGTAGGTTTTGTTAGTTAAAGTGTCGATAAGATTAAATAAAAGTCGAAAAAAATGAAAGATAACGAAACCAAATTCATGGTGACGTAAATATACTTGGAACTGATTTGATTTCATATCAAATCGTAAACTGAATATAGAAAATAAGAGAATTTAAAATAAATAATAAAACCCATATAGTTTGCAAAAAGAAACCAATACGGGTTCATTTTTGGTCTTTCTAGGTATCTTCAGATCAAGGAAAATTGGTGAATTTTCGTTTGAAAATTTGAACCTGATATGTTTTGAAACGTTCATTCGATAACGAAAATAGAGGAATTGGCCAAAACAGCCGACCTCCTCAACCAAATTCACTTTTTAGCTATTTTTTCGTTCAAATTCTTTACGTGAATTTCAGCTAAAATGGGAATTCAATATCAAAAGTGACTAAAAAGTGAACTTGTTTAAGGATATCAGCTATTTTGATGAATTTTCAGCTATTTTATAAATGGGTGAAATGACGATTAAAGCCCTATTGACTAAGTTGGCGGTGGGATGGTTTTGAGATTAGGTTTTTCAAAGTGTCACGTGAGATGGGCTTGACCAAACGATGTCATATTCTCAAGGTACAAAAACGGAGTTGTATTCCACCATCCAAACTCCAAAGTGATTGGAATTTTTTTGTATGTAGGTCCCTTTTATTTATTTATTTTTATTTCATTACAATTTTGTGTTTAATTAGGCCGACATGTTAGTTCCCTTCTTTATTTCAATATTTTTTCTACATTCTTGTGTTTTTTTTTTAATTTAAATTATTTTAAAACATTTTTTATTTTTTGATTTTGTTTTATTAAGAAATATTTTAAATATTTAATCATCTATTTAATTTTCTGTAACCACATATCAAATAGGAACATAGATTTAGTAAATTAAGGCAATGATAATGAATCGAAGACAAATACTTTTCACATAGTCAATGTGTATTAGTGTGTGTTTGTATATACGTTCCTAAGCATCTTGTCGAAGATCATGAGACAAATAAGGTCATCGTTGACAGCAGACAATTGTAGATCACTGGAAAACTGATCAGGGACACCACTTAAATCTCCGTTGATTTTTTCCCGAGATTTAAAACAACTCGATCACACCGAGAAACAGAGTTAAATATGGGTGAAAGCCTCGATGATTTAGTAGGCCCAATAATAATGAGCCCAAGCCCAAGCCCAGAAAAAAGAGAGTTTAGAAAAAGTCTATGCTCTCGTTGAGAGTCGAACTCAAGACCTCCCGCTTACTAAACGGGTGCTCTAACCAACTGAGCTACGAGAGCTGCTTTTGTTACATCAATCGTATGTTTAAACATGTATTATTCATGTTTTCTAAACATGCAAACTTTTTTCGCTCAGACGTATTCACTGCCACCGGCCCCACCATATAAAATACAATTACTACATAACAACGTATAAGTTTGTTTGATTGGTAATTTTTGTTAACGTTCTGTTTGTTAGCATTTTAACGGTGTAAGAACAATTTATTTGTTAGTTATATATAACTGTTTGGTAATAATTTCATGATATAAAAAGTGACTTATTCAGTAAAATTGTAGAGGGGAGTTTCATACAGAAACCTTCTGTATGAAACTCCTAATTAAAAAACATGCTCGTTTCATATATGAGTAAACCATATCAAACAAAAACTTTCTCAGTCTCTACAAACAGATTGATCCATACATACAACTTATCTATACACGACTTATGAGCTGTTTACTTGCGGCTTAATTAAGCTTATTGGTCTATCTGGCTTATTCGTACAGCTCATTTGGGTTGTTTACTTACGGCTTATTCGCATAGAACATGACTTAATCACACAGATAGAAATAGTGTGTTGTCTCCATTCAGCCACAAAAATGACACCCTTACCCCTTATTTAAAGCATCGTCTCCTTCACAAATGAGACACCCTATCATCAACCTCTTTATTATTTTTTGTTTTGATGTTCAAATAATTAGTATTGGGGGGTAAATCGGTCATTTATGTTATTCAGACTGTTGGTTCAGATAAAAAAAATAAACAACAACACTCATTTATCCGGACAGACAAATTTATCCATACAGGACTTAATAAAATTTTTGGTAAACAACTCCTTATTTAAAAAAACAATCAAACAACCCCTAAGTTATGTATGGATAAATCTTTCTATGCGAATTAATCTGTCTATATAGATTGTGAAGGTTTTTATTTGTAAGAGTTTTTTTGTGGATGGAAGAAGCTTGTTCTTTAATTGGGAGGAACAACTTTGAAAAAAAGTTTAACTTTCTACATAAAGCTCTCCCCCTGAAAGCTTACTGAATAAGTCGTTTTATATATCATTAAGCTACTACCAAACAATCATGTAGAGCTGACCAAATAGGTTGTGAGTCCCATTAAGTTACTAACAAACATGCTCATAGACTCATAGTCTGTTTTAGGAATTGACGACTTATCCATTTAACGACCGGCACTAGACATTCCCAAAATGGATATTGTCATGACGGGTAAATTCAATAATAGACGCATATTGGCATATCAACTTTCCTTCCCCTTTCATGGCCACATATATTTTTGGCTATGAAACGGGCGTTGTCAACGTAGGTTGAACTACCAGTGGAAATCGGAGAAACGGGAGAAGGCCACTTCCTTTGTGGTGGTGTCACACACAAGGGAGGAGCTAAGAGTTCAGGATGAAAGAATCCAACTGTTCATCATCGTACGTTGTTATAATCAATAACAATAAATATTGTAACTGAATAAAGAAAAATATTTTAACATAAAAGAAACTTACATCGTATGGTACGCATGAACCTTCGAACGACCATAAGTATATCAATCCATTTCTCACAAGATTATCATAGTCGGAACATGATTTTACATCATTAACAAGGTTTATGTTTCTATGAAAGTTCCATTTCAAGAAAGGAAGACGTACTGTCCCCAAGTCGGCAGATCTTGCACCCTCGTCCTGCTCGATCAATCCAATATAATAAGGAATTAAGAACTTCATCTCTTAAATTTCATTCACATAAATATATTATTAGAAATTCAAATAAGGTTTCTTTTGAATTTTATTTATTTACCAAAAAAATATATCAATTAATAATTACACTATCTAACAAAAATGATTGGTTTAAGCTTGGACTCCAAAGATCAAAAGTGCACGGAGGTCCAAGGTTCAAATCCAAGGAAGAATAAAAATCCCTTTATAGCCACAAATGTTCAAATGCAATGACTCCGAACTAGCTGCAAAACTGGTAGTCAGCTTGCATAGCGGGTTGGATATCTAGGTTAATAGAAGAAAAAAAAAGAGCAAACAAGCACAAGAGATGCAAGAAAAACATTTGTAATTGAACACTTATCATCCTAAAAAAACATCCAACAAACCCTGAAGAGAGCAATTTACAAGTTTTACTGCACAAAGTACAAGTAACTACAGCACATCTGCTCTCGCATACCCACAATCTATATGGTATTTGAATATATCATCTTCATCATCCAAAAAATGGACTTTACCCTTTCTCTTAATTTGTTTTAGAAAAAGAACCAAAAAGTCTGTAGGTTTTTACCTGCCCCTATTTGTTTTTAACACCTAGTTTATGCCCAGCCGGCAGTTAGGCCGTCGGTCACCACAACATAGGACGGTTTTTGAAAAACATGAAATCGGGGTGGTACACGCCCAACCTCCGAAGCCAATTGTCCGTTGAGTGCATCATAGAGTTCACCTTTTCAATACCATGAACCGCGCCTCCAATCCAGTCAGAGCTCTTGAACTTGTAAACAGCCATTCCAAACGTCGGCAATGCCAGACAGCAAGCCATTCTGCCATCACGAACCTCCCTAATCCTCGACCCACCAATAAGTGAACTATCTCCATCTGTACCTGGATTAACATCAATTCTCATAATTAGCTCAAGGATATCAGATACAGTAGAATATATACATAGAGGGAGTTTAAGGAGAAAACCTCCCGAAGAAAATGAAAAACTGAAGAATACCCTAATAACCGTTCATGTGAAAAATATATACATGTGCAAACCAGTAACTAAAGTTGATTCTTGGTTTTAATGCACATGTGCATACCGGACAAAATACTTATAAATTACTTGTATGTACATGTGCATACCGGACAAAATACTTACAAATTACTTGTATGCACATGAGCATACGTACAAAACTACAAATGAATAGTTACCAAGGTGTCACTCAGTTTTTCATATTTTGCAGGTTTCCCTGAACCTGACCCTATATATATATATATATATATATATATATATATATATATATAGCGCACGCACACACACACCTGTAGAATGATAGAAATATACCTCTTAACGGAGTTGACAGAGAATGGAAGGTCAAGAAACAGCTATCCACGTTCTGAAGAGAAGGACCAACCGGAATTCGGTATATGGGATACCTACACAACAAAGTCGAACTCTGATCAACCGAAAAAAGCATAAATAAACAAATTATTTTGGGAAAGAAGGGAGATTACCAGGCTACAGAAAACCAGCTCAATTGAGTCAGATCACAGCTCCGATAAGTTCTCAGCGCTGGAAACTTGGATGCAAGTTCCAATACCTGCTCAGATCAATGCAATTTTAGACGGAATACATGTTTATGATATCATTTCGACCGTTTAATAAAAAGTTGCACACTGTCTTGACTTGCCTGATCAGCCAAAGGAGCACGCTGAAATGGTAAGTCGTGCTCAAAGTATTCGTAAACCGGAATCCCTTTAGGGTTTCCAGTTTCGCCTTCATCGAGCACGAACTTATTGAAGCTTTGAGCAACAGAATGAACGGTATTTTCTGGTTCATGACCGCCTGCTCCAGCTTCATAGCTCCCGTCACTACTATTAGCCCTGGAGGAGTCGGAATCACTTCCGTCACCAGCCCTCCTGTCGGAAAAATCAAGAAAGTTTTTCGAGCAATCAGCAGAGAATTACTATATTGCAAACAATCTATTATGTCACATCCATGCCTATAAACAACGACCGTCGATTAGCTTAACTTTTTCCGAAAATGAACGACAACTGTAGATTATATTCCTAATCGGAAGATGACTAGAAAGATTGAAACGAATTCGTGAATCATGAAACGAATGGAACCAACTCTAGATATACTTCAGCTTTTTCTAAGATAGTATATATACATGGACAAGATATTAAGCATTGTAGTTGTGTATAAGTCAATATATACTTGCGTTGATTACGAAAAAAAAGGCGTCTTCCAGTATTAGTAAATGATTAAAGCATCACTAGATACCGGCAAAAAGAACTTTCTTTTTTCATGTGACTACTATTCTTGATCAACGACTCATTAATCCAACAAAAGCAAAACATGTAACGTGAACTTTTTGATTCAAGAACACAATGGTGATTCCGATATCTATAAAGAAAACAATCCATTAATGGGTTTCACGCCATTCTATTCATTAATCAATCAAAATCATAGAGTTGCATAGATAACTCACCTCACGTTCATCACAGGTGCCGATGGGTCGACATAGAGTTGAATTGCAGACAGAAATGGAGCATAGTATTGCACAACATAATCGCTTTCATTCAGTATAAGAGGAACTCCAGCTCCATATGCACTCCATTCCCTGAAGGATTCCCAAAGATCACCGAGCACAAAGTATGGCTGGTCACGTTCATGATCCTTCCAACCCTTCGTCATACTCTACACGTCACAAAAAACCCACAAATCAAAACCGTCTTTCAACACATTTAAGAATAAAATGAATACTAAAGACTCCATTAAGCAAGCTTCAAGATTAACAGAAGATTCACATTCAGAAGTTTGAACTAAAAGAACATTCATCAATCCTTTTCTTTCCAATAAATCATCATTTAACGTAGCAAATACACAATCATTTGTGTGATTCAAATCAAGAAATTATGCAGACCCGACACAAGAGATTGAAAACAGCGTGATGCGATTTTTCTTGAATCAACAAACTTAAAAGGTTTTACATATCATTTGCCCAAATTCAATAGCTTTCTTACCCATATCAACAAGTATTGTGAACCCCACATTAAAATTTTAAAAACAACAAAAGGGAACTCTTGCTTGCATATAATATCCAGTCTTTACATAGAAGCTTTATTCAAATTACAAAAGGGAGATGCAGCTACTGAGATTTGGCAATAGATACATATTTTCCTCTTAAATATTAATTCGAATCAATAATCAACAAGGGCTAAAACACACATCACAAACTTGCCTGCAAAATCATCAACAGATATATTAGTTAACAATGATTAATGATTAATCAATAACCTAATCAAACACAGCACAAAACAAGCAAGAGATCACCAATTGTAACCTGCAGACATACAATCATCAATCAATTACGATAAAATAATTCCACATTCTGTCAATTAACCAAATAGAACATCAAGAAATAAATAAGTTAACTAAATGATTGATTTGAATCGGGTAAAGTATGAATTCGAATTAAAATCGACAATTAATTCTCAGGAGAAAATTCCACATTTTGTCAATTACTAAAACCGTTACGAATTAACCAACAATAATTTGGGGGTTTTATTTAAAATTGTGTAAATACCTTAGGGAAATGCTGAGCAGTAACAATCGGAATAGTGTGCTTCATGAACCGATCCAAATTAGTAATAGCAGCATTGCGCCTACTGTTACTATCCACCAAAGACTCCGGTTGCTCCTGTTTTTCTTGCTGCTGGCGGTTGGGCGTTACTTGCCTCTGCAGTTGATTGAATTCCGGCGGCTGATTGTTGCTTCTCAACGCCGGTGGAGAATACAATCTGTTCTCCCGAACACGTCTCCGACCGAAATTCGACATGCCTCAAAACAAAAACAAAAACAAAAACAAAAACTACACAATAAATTTGAGGGTTTCAGGCGATGATCACGGAAACCCAGGGAGAATACAGATAGATATACGTATATCAAATGATCATACGCATATGTATCAATGTTTGTGCATAAAATTGATGGGAAATTTTGTTTGATTGGAACTAAACAATTGGTTTTTCAAGGTTTAAACTGCGATCGAAGTTATACGGAAGTCTTTTTTAGGGTTTTGAAGAGAAAGGAAATCGGAGGCGCGAGAGAGAAATGGGTCTCTGGCAAGCGTTACTTTGGTTTGACAATGGGAGGGATGAAGGGGAATAAACCGACTGGAAGTGAGGATGCATTTGCATTACCATGTGCTTTATTCCAGTGGATCATTCATTGTTTTTTCACCTACCAAATCTAAATTCTACATTATTTCAAAAAATAAAATCTAAATTCAACATAGAAAATTACCAGTTTAGTCCCTGAACTATTTATCAATATGCATGTTTAGTCCATCAAGAATTTTTGTTACACTTGTTATTCCAAAATAACCCATTTTATCTCGTTTTGGTCTTTATGCAAACCCCGTCAATGAATTTTCTCAAAATCTTGTCATCTGCATGACATATGAGTACTTTTTAAGTGTAATCCATGTCAATTTCACAATCTTTTTCTTCGACCAATCTTCATATCCATCTTAAAGGATCGTTTACCTAAATTCTTACTTGGTAAACGTTTGCTGATAAGAGTCAACATTCTAAATTAATTTACCAAGTAAGATTGTGGTCTATCAGAACAATATCGTGTGCCACAATTTACCCGGTAGACGCTTACTAAGTAAAAGTCATCACCCTCATTTATCGAGTAAGACTAGCTATCCTTATCATCTTTCTTAGAGGTAAGATTCTTGGACCTTGTTATGTTCATCCGGTAAGGCAAATGATCCAGTAATCGTTTAGTAAACAACCGCTTAGTTCATCTTTTTAAATCGAAGTTGATGAAAAAGACAATGATGAAATGTAAAAAAACGTGCAATATCCAACAATAAAAAGGAGGTATTCATTCTTTTTCCTTCTTACTAGAATCCAATATTCAATGTAACTTGTACTTACAATCGTCATTAAGACGAGTTGCAAACACGTTCGATTCAAATAGGAGCCCTAGATTTGCTTTGATATCAGAAAACCTCATGAAAAACGCAAAATTGATTCAGAAAGCTTTCAAGATGCGTAATTTCAGTGAAGAGGAAGTTTCACTCTCTCATGCTAACGAGTGTAGGACTCCATGACAACGCGTTTATCCAAAAAGCTATGTTGTTTATAATTCCGATAGTTGATTTTGCCACATTAGATTTCATGGTAACGACAATAATTTATATTATTCTGTAACAAACCTTAGATTGGGATATATCTTCCTTTATCATGTCTTTCAAATCTATAATATGTAAACCTAGTGAGAGATCTATTGGAAAATACATGATCGACGTATTAGGGTATTCAATAAATAGGACAGATGTAGTGTCCAATTCAGGTTTCGTAGTTTAGTTGTTAACCTAAAATAGAATTTTTGTTCTTACTTGATAAATTTTGTTTCATTAAACGCCTATCAGTAAAAAAATCTAGTCATGACCAAATCCACAACCAACGTCGCTCTAGGTTAATATCCATGTGGTTATCGTTAATATTGAAGAATTTTAAATTTTGATCAGTGTCATATTCCATGACAGTACGTCGTTGGAGGTGTTACTGTTGCCACTAATACATGCAATTCTGTAGTTTTTTTCCCCCTAAAAAGCAACCTATCAAAGGCAAACTTAAAACTTGATGTGGGTCTGCATGTTATTGGGAAAATAAAACATAAATTAGTGTATACACTGATAGATGATGGTATATACCAAAGTTAGAAAACCTGTGTAGCTTGTTTGACCTTGATTACATAAATTAGAAAACTTATATATAAAAAAAAGTTTGAATAGGAAACAAGTAAAAAGACAAAATTGCCCTAAATGTCCATGTTGGTTCTTACAAGTCGTATTTTAACTGAAATCCATTGGCATTAAGGACTAAAATGAGAAAACTTTAAATTATTTTGGACAAAATCGTGAAAAGATATTCTTAAGAAACTTGATTTGCAAATTGATAAATTGTTGATGGACGAAATATGCAACTCTATAACCATGTAATACAATATGTGTGATCGCACAAATAGAAATAAATAAATTATGTGGTTTGTTGAAATAATATTAAATATATTTCAAATAAAAATTAATATTTATATGAAATATGATAATGTAATATGATATTGTATTTAATTCATATTAATTGCATTTCCAACAAACTTAGTTTTATATTTTTTTAATCGTTAAAGAAAAGTCAAGTTTGAAAAAAAAATTAATCGATAAGGTAACGTTTGTTTTTTATGAGGTATTAAAATTTGAAGTCTGATTTTATTTTTGATTTACAAGAGATGGTCCTGAAGTTTGAAATCTGGATCAGTAAGATTGTTTGTTGTTACGTCTGAAATCTGAATCAGTGAAACTAATGCAAAAATATAAAAGATAAACAGTTTTTTTTTTATAAAAGTAGAAAAGATGAATAGTTTTTGCTAACAAATTTATTCCAGCTCACAAAATATGAATCATGTGATAGATGGCGGATTAGGATTAAGAGGTATTAAAATATACATTTACCACTTAAAATTTCAGATGACATTTAGAGCTTTTAAGCTCTTATTTCAAAAATAAAACAAACGCTTTTAATACCAAAACGTCTAAATGAATCGGACTTCAGAGATATTAAAAAGTAATTTTGAAAAAAAACAAACAAGCCCTAAGTTTTTAATTATGAATTTTAATATCAACAGATTCTCCAAAATACAGAAACGTCAAGAATACTCGAAGTTTAGAGAATTCTTTGAACTTGATGTGTGTAGAGAGAGTAATTTTTTTAATTCATTATCATCAATTAAATGATAATGAATTAAAAAAGTTAGAGCATCTTTAACAAATTCTCTATATTGTTATTTAAAATAGAGAAAACATGGAAACTAAGTTTAAAACATCTCCAACAGATCTTCTATAATTTCTTTAAAATAAAAAATCACAAGTTAAATTTTCTATTTTAAATATTTTAACATTAATTATATTATTAAAATATTCTATAGATATATCACTTTTTGAAAAGAATTTATATAAAATAATAATAATAATTGAATTTCATTGGTGAGAATATAAAATTTAATTTTTTTTCTCCACACATCAAATTTTTAATATTTATTTAAATTTGATATTTTCTCTATTTTAGATAACAATATAGAAATTATGTTGAAGCAATATAGTGAACAAAACCCCCATTTTTCTATTTTTAAGAAATATGTTGACGATGCTTTTAAACCATTTCTAATTCAATCACTAAAAAAACACTAAAAATGATGGATCCATTGAACACTAAAAAAAATCAACTCCAATTATACTAAAAACATTTTTAATATTATAATAATAATAATAACAAAATTATGTATTTATGATTATACTATTTTACTAAAACATAATAATTATAATATACAATTAATTTTTTTATAATCAATAATCAATAATCAATAAATAATTATCACTTGAATTTTAAAATAATTTATTTAATAAAATATCGCTAAAATTAAAAATATTAATTAATAAATATTACGTTACAAAGCAAATTAAATTATAATAGTTTAATTCTATAATTTTTTGTGCTTTAGTATTTAGTTGGAAATAAAGACACCTCCATCTTTATGTTTAAAGACATCTCCAATCCAGACACTAAAAAAAACACAAAAAAACCCCCAACAGACACTAAAAACGTATTTAATATAATAATAAAAATAAAATATATATATTTATTTATTGTTATCCTATATTATTAAAAAATAATAATTATAATATGTAATTAATTTTTATAATTAATAGATAATTATCACTTGAATTAAAAAAAATTATTTAATGAAACATCATTAAATTAAAATGATAATTTTTAATTAATAAATATTACGTTAAAAATAAACTAAATTATAGTAGTTTAATTGTAGAAGATAACATGCATTCAAAAGCAAATTAAATTACATTGATTTTCTTAGTTAATATATTCGTTCCACAAATGTTCAATTAATGCCTTTTGAAGTTCATTTATCTTTGATCTTTTTAAGTTTCATTTTGTTAAATATAAAACTATTCATATTTTAATTTTTACTAATTTTCATCTTTAAAAAAATAAATTAATTATTTAAATTATAATTTTTAATTTGCAAACATAAAATAACTAAATTATAAACTTAATACAAAATATTACTTTTATATATATATATATATATATTTATAAAAGTTGAATAAAATATTAATATTTAATCATAGATGTCTGCTTTATTGACCTCTAAATATATACACTACTTTATCGACATATCTCTAAATATAGAGGCCAACATTTTTTACCTTCAAATTTTTAGTATTTTATGTTGGGTTGGAAATGAAAACACATCAATTTTTGTGTTTTTAGTGTTGGGTTGAAGATGATATTAATGAATTCTATATGAGTAGAGTAAGGGGTTGTTTGGTTCATGCTCAAAAAATGAAAATATGAATGAATTTTCATTTCTCCCAGTTTAATCTGGAATGAAAATTTAGGTTTCTGGGAGAATAAACCATTATATTATATAATACCAAACAATTACTTTTATTTTCAATCTCATTGATTAATGTTTAATACCTTTAATCAAACACCCCATAAACTATTTCTCATTTATTCTCATCAATAAAGTTGAATTATATTTATTTTATATGAAGTTTTTTTAAAAAAGTATTAAAATAATAAAAAATATTAAATATTTTAATAATATATTTAATTTTGCATCTTTAGAATAAAAATCTGTTAAAACTGAATATAATATTCTTTAAAGATTTTAATTTTAAATTATTTAAAAAATAATATATAATTTGTTAAGATAAAATCAAATCTATTTCATGAATGAAATGTGATTAACGACACAATAAAGTTTAACATTGGGTGTCCTAGTATTTTTTCTTCGAAGTGAGTAAAGAATATAAAAAAGAACTTATTGGATGGTTCTAGAACATAAAAATTTATTCGCACAAGTTTTTGAGAAGACTCGAAATCATGTAAGACAAGATTGTTTTCGTGAAACACAATTTTTACACTTAAAACTTCACAGCAAAATACTGTTAAGATAACCTGTGAAGATTCAGTTTCTTTTATCTTCACAACATTTTGTTGTGAAATTTTAAGTGTAAAAATCGTATCTCACGTATCTCACGAAAACAACTTTATGTCACGTGAATCCTACCCATATGGAGAATATTGCATATTTGTATTTTCTCTATTTCCAATCAAGGTTGACATTAGGTATGAAACAAACATATTATCTCTTATGTTTCAATCTGTTAGATAAAAGTAGAAATAATTTTTTTTATCTATTTATTAATTACTTAACATTTTAACGATAAAAACCCAATAGCAGATAATCTCCTAATTGTTCCCCCTTTTTACGTCCCCATGCCCTCTGTGTGGCAATATATGAGCGAAAAAAGGAAAAAGTCATGATAGTTTTTCAAATCACAATATCGTTATTAATATAAATAGTTTTTTTAGAGAAACCAAGTACATATATAGTGTATAATTGGACATAAGTCCATTTTTATTTTTGCTAAACAAGAAGATGGAACACCATAGTTCGATATCGATCAATAAGCACGAGGTTTGATATGGATATAACGCTCGACCGCCTTGAATGTTTTCTTTAACCCTTCTTTTGCAATATTAAGCCATTCTTTGGTGAGTTTAGCATGACCTTTGCAGTTATACACGATAGTTTGCTTGTATACACACCCTCCATTAGTCGAAGGTACAAACTTCACATGATGAGTTGTTGTAATTATGACGGTTTGAAAAATCTTAATCCAACCCGATTTATTCAAAAGTATAACCCAACCCAACCCAACCTAACCTTTGCAGGTGAGGATGTGTTGAGTTGAGTTGAGTTGATGGGTTAGTAGTACACATATTTCATATATTCATCTATGCAATGAAAAGAATCAAAGTTTTAGTACATCTATACACATAATCAAAGTTTTAGTACATCTCCTTTTAACAAAATGTACAAATAAAACATCAAATGCATCACCTTTTTGTATCCGTAGGTGTCGTTACTAACTTGTGTGCATCTCAACTAATTTCAGGGGCTTGAAGAACAGTCAGGAAAATCCTCACATTGCAGGGCTCGAACCAGTGAGTTCTGAGGAGAATACCCAAATACCCAAAACCTTGTTACGAGTTGAGCAAACCCCGTAAGGTTCATCAAATTCACAACAATGGTTAGAACCTTGGATTTTGATGATAAAGTAATCGTTTCTTTGGCTTAAATAGATGCCTTGAACCAAACGTTGAGTGAAACACATCCATCAAAAGAGGATATTGTAGTTTAATGTATGCGATGATGGGTATAACAGCAATCACACTAATAACGAGTGCTACCAGGATAAACTTGTGACGGTATAGCACGATGAAGCTGATGCTAAAAGCAATCATCATAGTGACAAGAAAGGAAAAGTGTTGCTAGACCTGCCATTAGTTTGTTGGGTAATGGTTCTAGGAAATCGTTCTGGGAATAGCGAGAAGTGAGGATGGATAAGAACATGAGGATTGAAGTCGAAGATGGGATCAAAGAAATGGCATCCAATACAACAAACACTATGAAGGATCCTTCGTGGAGGAACATAGGTAAGCCATCGTGTTGGTTGTATCCGCCTGGAATCGTAAAGGCGACCGCAAATACCATGGTTGCGATAAGTGCAGCAACCACCATACATTGACTAGCTGTTCCTTTCATCCACTTCTCAGCTTCAGAAACTAAGGCTTTGTGGGTATCGGTGAATAGCTCGTGTGGTGTTTGGCCAGCCATATTCTTTTGGTTCTTGATATTGGCAGGGATGATAGACTCTACTTCCTGCAACACAACATATGAGATGAGATGATTAACGCCCTCGATTACTAACACAACGGAAGTAAGTACAGTTTATATGTATACCTTGAACCATAATAGTTCACGTTGGAGTTGAAAAGCCACTCCTGGTACATCCTGAGGTTGGTTTTTCTCTATCTTCTTTCCAACTAAATGCAGCATATTATTGCCTTCATGGTCTTTGAGAGAAGTTATGAAATCTTTCATCGAGCCTATTTCGTACAGAAGATTGTAGATACTCGCACGACGATGAGAGACAGCAACGTGAAAGATACTTTGGCGATTATCGTTTTGTTTCCATATAAGATCAGGATATTTCCGGATAAGCTCAATCACAAACTTAGTGTTGCCCATTTCTGCAGCAATGAAAAGTACTCGAGAGGGGTATGTTCGCTTCTCGCCTATCACTGTACTAGGGCCTCGGAGTATTGTATCTATTTCGATCTTTGGCTTTTCTTCAATAGCTTTCCATATTTCTCTTAGTAATTGCATGGCTTTATTTTCCTTTGCAGCAGTCCCCACCTTAAAACAAATGACTGCAAAAAATGAAAGCAACTTAACCATCAAGCACTTAAATATGCAAGTGTGATGAATGTAGAATGAAGGATACATGAATTGACGATTTTCCAGACAATATGCGGTTCGATTTCATCGAATGCACAAGGGTTTTGAGCCAAACTTTCGAGTGCACTCTCTCTATGAGGAATGTCCGTGTGGTCTCTGAATATGTTTAGTGCTACATCTGTAGAAGATTTAGACATATCATGAGGAAAAATGGCATGTTCAAAGCAATAAAAGCTGACACAAAGTTTGTGAACGATGGCCCTTGTGATTGTGACAAGCGTAACAGGAGATTTGAACCCTTAAATCAATCCTAATTGAATGTCAACACTAATGAGGTACACCAAGATGCACCGGACCAATCCCTTCTAGATTGCAATTCATGGATGGACATGAGATTGAAATACTTACCAAAGAAATCAACTTCGACGCATTGCAAGTAAACCCACCTCTTTTGTAGAGGCGTCCAACCATGACCATTCATTTTGCGAGAAGATTCATATAGATACTTCACCATATCATGGTTTCTAAATAAAGCAGCAACATAAAGTGGCATCATTTCTTTACGATTAGGGATTATCAGCAGGTCCTCGTTTATATTCACCATGATTTCTGCAATTTCGACGTTTCCAGCAGCAGCTGCTAAACAGAGGGCAGTGTTGCCAGTATTATTCTGAAGCACCAAATCCTCCTTTTCCATCATACGAACAAGATTTTGCACGAACTCGGTGCTTTCGGTGTTTCTTTGAGCTGATGCTGCAACATGAAGTGCGGTTTC
This sequence comes from Cynara cardunculus var. scolymus, assembly GCF_001531365.2. Lineage (NCBI taxonomy): Eukaryota > Viridiplantae > Streptophyta > Magnoliopsida > Asterales > Asteraceae > Cynara > Cynara cardunculus. The sequence goes on from NC_037537.1 coordinate 28,157,129, forward strand.
ACATTGTTCGGTGATACTGTAACGTACGAGATCTCTTTTAGTTTGAAGGATGGTTTTCGCAGTTTTCCAATCTCCCGTGATCGATGCTTCATATAGCGGAATACAAGTATCCATGAAGTATCTTCTTCTTTCATCTAGGAATTTACACAACTGATAAAGTTAATAAGAACCAATATAAAGTGTAGCAATTACCATCAAATGAATATGAATGATGCAATGCAGCAGGGACGGACCACCGGTTTGTCCCTTCGTTGTAATGTAAAAAATTATAAGGTCAGGAACCGTGTCACCATATATATTTTGAGACTAAAATGCGAACATAAGTTTTTCTTGATATAGTTGGTTTGCAAGACTTTTCTTCCACTCCAGACCCGAGTTTGAATTCCATTAGTTTCATTTTCTTACTTTTTATCTTTTAGTTTCATAAAAAATTTGTAATTGAACATTTGAACATGACCTCAGATATGAAAAACAATGAACTAACCGACAAAACAAAGATGATTTTGGGAAAGATATATTTACATTTGTTTCTTATAGTTAAATGGTGCCATCGTTTAAAAAAAATTCCAGATCGTCTCTGCAATATGCGAGTTACTGATTTAGTAAAAGCATGCACATTTTGCTGGTCAATATTACTTGTAACAGAACTTACCACGAAGCAGATCTCGACAAGGAAGATTAATTGGTGCCGGTGCCGATTTTGTTTCTGGTGCTTGTCCCTGTGCCGATGTCGATTTTGTTTCGGGAGCTTGTGCCTCTGCCTGTGTCTGTTTCGTTTATGTTGCTTGTGGTAGCACCGATACCGCTTCCTGTGCCGGATGTTGTTGGTTCATGGCATTCGACTCGCTCATTGTATCTAATAATGTTGTTAGAACTTTAGGCTTGCGTTCCATAAACTAGCTAATAAGTTAGCTAATAGTTAATTAAAAACTAGCCAATTAACTAGTTGAAATTATAAAATAATTAAAAATGACATGTTAAAAAGTTATTTTTTAACATTTCATAATCTATTAAAAACAAATCAATAATAATATCATATATTAATTAATACATACCATATATAATA
>NC_037537.1:28158395-28167142 GCF_001531365.2 Cynara cardunculus var. scolymus
ATATATATATATATATTTTTTTTGTAATTTATAAAAATATTATATTCATGTTTTGCAACTAAATATAGTCACTTAATAACAATATAAAATAAATAATAAGATTAATATTAATTCTAAATAGCTAATACTAATAAATGGGATTACAAACACACACTAAATCTATAAGATATGTTACATAAGAGCCGTTTATCAAACACTTATCCAGTAAGCGTTTATGGGTAAAATTTAAAACTATCATTTATTTAACGGGTAAGATTTTAGTCCACCAAAACGGCATCGTATGCAACAATATTCCCGGTAAGCGCTTACCATGGTAAGAATCGTCGTCTGCACTTACTGGATAAGACTCATGATTCTTATCTCGCTCTTACCGGGTAAGATTTTTTGTCCTTACCATATTCATCGGATAAGGTAATGTAACTTGGTGTTCAATTACCCGAGTAAGCGTTTGGTAAACGGCCCCTTAGTTTATGAACATATTGTAAACATCAAGTAAATCTAAATTTACCAAAAGTATCTGGTATCGTAGCCTTTGGCCTTCTAGAAGGTCAGAGGTTCAAACCTCACCAAATATGAAGGGGATGTGTGAGTTAATTTGTTACATTTGTCGTACATAAATATTATATACTTAAAAAAACACACCTCGTAAAATCGCTAACATCAATCGGTTTGTTAGTCTTTAGAGCCTTACTACAAAATCTTAAAGTCCATAATCAACATAAAAGCTTTGTCAAAAACTAGAATCTAAAAAAAACAATTATATTAAAAAACTACAAGTAGATAATTTGAAATGAAAAAAGAACTTCACCAATGATTGAAACGACAAGGCTTTATAGAAATTAAGCAGCTTTATCAATACACAACCTGCTTAATTCATCAATGCTTGATGCCCATAAAAGATGGTGGATGCTATTTATAGAATGTCTGCTTCGTTACTTGGACACATATGAGACAATTAAGCAGGTTCGTCAAGTATCTTATAAAAGATAGCCGAATAGAATATATTTATATATTGACTTATTTCTAATTAAAGTAAGTTTTATGTTTTAATTTTAGTTAGTTTTTCATTAAGTTTTATATTGATAACGCTATCTGTGTAGATTAATCTGTCTGTATAAATTAATAAAGTTTTTTGTTTGAGAGAGTTTTTTCATAGATAAAAGAAGCGTGCATTTTTAATTGGAAGGGAGAGGTCTGTAAAGAACTTGACTTTCTGCATAAAGTACTTCTTTAAAAGCTTGCTGAATAAATTAATTTCTATATCATTAAGTCACTATCAAACAATCATATACAACTGAACAAATAAACTATGAGTCTTATTAAGCTCGTTAAGCTGCTGACAAACATACCTTAAGTCTAGTGTTTACGACTTAATTTCTATAGTTTCTTATAAGTTTTATTTATTTTATCCATGTATTTTAAAATTTTAATAAATAATAAAATGAATATTTTTAATAAACTATCAAGTAAATTACATTTTTGGTGGTTGTTGTTGGCACTCGGTTGTGGCCCTCTAATTAATTTTTGTTGAAAAATGAGTAAACTACAATTTTGGTCCCTATTGTTTGTCGAAATTAACATTTTTTGTTCTTACAATTTTGAAATTATAAGATGTCGAAAATAACATTTTTGGTCCCGCCCCTAATGACTGTTAGAAGATTTTGTTAAATGAGAGAAATTTTGATATTAACCACATGTGCACACACACATACATACATACATACATACATACATACATACATACATACATACATACATACATACATACATACATACATACATACATACATACATACATACATATGTATGTATGTAGGATCACGTGAGATCAGTCTGTTTCGGTGAGACCAATTTTTACACTTGAAACTTCACAACAAAACGATGTGAAGGTAACCTTCACAGTGTTTTTACTGTGAAGATTCGGCCTTTTTTTTACCTTCATAACATTTTGGTGTGAAATTTCAAAAGTAAACAAGTGGTCTCACGGATCTCATGAAACCAGGTTAGTCTCACGTGAACCCAACCCTACACACAGACACAATATTAAAATGTCATAAAAAGACAAAAAGGTAAAAAGAGTCGACTATAATTTTGGTCTTTGTGATTTTAATTGTGCAAAAGACAAAAAATTAGTAAAAGGAATAAAATGCTCCCATTTAATGAATTTTTTTTAATGATAATTAATGGAAGTAATTAATGATAAGTAATGATGGAAAGTGTTGTTTTTAATAAACTCTGGGGGGGATCAAATTTGCAGTTTACTTAATTTTCCAACAAAAGTTAGTTAGAGGGATCAACAATGAAACATATCAGTAATCACAATGACCAAAATTAGAATTAGTTCAAAAGAGAGGGTAAAATTGATAATGAATAACAATCATATGGACCAAAAACGTAATTTACTCTTAACTATATGATACCTTTTAACAAAATTAGCATTTAAAAAAGACACCGTCAAGTTGGCAATTGATTGAGACCAAAATTGTTTGCATTGGTTGACGTTCAAGGTCAAGCAGGTACATATATATTTGTTTTTATGGACTTATTTAATTGTATTGATAAATAAATTAGTTTTTTAAATTATTTTTATAAAAAAATACTAGCTTTAATGGTAAGATTTGTTTGTTAACATCTTAACGAGATTTACAACTTATTCGATCAATTATATATGACTCTTTGATAGTGACTTAATGATGTAGTGCATTTACTTAATCAATGGAAATACAACTCACTAAGCAATACCTTTGCTCTTTGTTCACTCTTGAACCTCATACTCCCAAGATGCATACTAATAGTCAGTTTTTAAAAAACTCAGTGAGTTCATGGTTTTCGAGCACACTTAACAAAGAAAATACCCAGATAATATGCCTATTTGTTTCAAAAATTCCTTTAAATAAATTCAAGATATCATAATCTTTCCCATCGGGTAAACGTCATATTGTCACTGCATTCCTTAGGTTACATGACTCACCCTTGTCCGATCACCCATCTTTAGGATGTGCCCTCCTTTTTAACATATCGACCCGAATCTCATACCCGATTGAACCCGTTGGAAAACAATATCCCATTTATAGCATGCTAAATAATGTTTGAAAAACAGTAAACCTATAGCGTGCAACCTACACAATAAAATTATATACATGCATAAAACCTATGACATGCAAGTAAAAGTAATAATTTGTAACACATATGCATCCTAAATAATTATCATGCTCAAAAAATTTGTACATAAGTATGCATCTCAGTTTAAAGTCTCGTGAAGATTCACCTGTTCGTGTAAGCTGATTAAAGTCAACACCCTACCGATAACGTATAATTTCATATTATAATATTTAATAAATAGTATAAACTCCCAAAAGTCAACTAAATGCCAATTTACGGTCACCATTGATCAACCTCAAAGTATTAAACTCTATAATACCCCATAAGATTTAGTTAAATAAATCGTAAATTTCGAATTAGGATACTAAATATTATTATTAGATCATTTAATATAAATTAAATACTTTAATAACCTCTATTAGAAAATAATATTAGAAGCTAAAATTACATTGTTTTACAAAAATTTATTATAAATTTATTTGAAAATACAACAAATATCAATCTTCATTGGTATCTTATGTTGGATTGAGTTGAAAAGTTCCGGTCTCTTGAATTCTTCTAATAGCCTCTTGGTCATCAAGGTTATCAATGTCGAGTTCTTCTTCATCATCATATTGTGAGTAAGTGCCCTCGGTACCGGTAGTTGGCGGCGTGCTTAGTTCTATGGAGATTTCATTTTCTTCCAGATTTTCTTCCACCACTTCAATCTCCATCTCTAGTTTGACTACGTAACGGCTATGTTGACTTTTATTGACCGGGCCGGGCCGGTCTCGTCTCATAACCGGTCCCGGTCCCCAAAAAACGCCAAAATCCTTAACCGGGCTGTAACCGGCGGTCCTTCAACCGGGACCGGTTCCGGTCCTCCGCGGTCCCGGGCCCCGGACCGATTTGGCCATCACTAAGAAAGCAATAATTTGACTATTTTCACATTTTTCCTCAGTTTTTCCCCATTTCTTAATCTATTTCTATTATTATTTTTTTACAAAATGACATCATCATAATATTTCTCAACCCCATAAACAAGAATCATGGATTGTAGTCTCTCAGTTTCGAGTTTAAAGTCGGTTTTTATAATTAACAAAATCAAAGCTTATTTGTCAAATTAACGACTTTCCGGCCACCCAATCGGTCCCAAACTATTATCGTAAATAAACTACATATAAAAAAAACCATATGCTACTGGAAGTCACAAGAATGAGTCGAGAAATTACCTCAAATCGTCGCCAAACACCGAAACCCTAGCTTTACTTCAATGCTCGATTTCTTGCTCCTCTCTCGTTGGAAACTCGATTAGTTAAAGGGTTTTTGTGCCTCACACTCCAACTTACTTATATACGAATTTCCAAGGCAAAACGATCCATATTGGATAGCCAAAAGTCCCCTCCATTAAAACGGCTCAAAATTGCATGCCACTAAAAACTCCGTTAAAATGATGTTTTAATTGCTTAGAAATTCAAAGTTTGTTAAATTGGCAAAACAGGTCCCTCTAGCTTTGGCTAATTACATTACAGCCACTGGCTTCTCACTTGAAGTGTATGTGAACTATTCCTCTTACACCTTCTCTTTTTTCATCTTTAGCCTAGTGAATTCACTTATTTATTATCTTTTATTTTTCATAAATATTTATTTATCCCCTTTAGGGTGTCACATATATGGTTTTTGTAGGACTTTTACAAACACAAACTCAGTTTTACTTTTTTACAAGATACAAAATCCACCAAAAGATATTTGGTCTAGCGATATCATAGTTTTTGGCTTTTTAGAACGTCAGAGGTTCAACTCTCATCAAAAGTGAGGAACGTGTGTGAGTTTATTTGTTGCATTTGCCGTATATAAATATTATATACTTTAAAAAAAGATACAAAATCCACATTAAGTTGAACAAAAATGTTGATAACCTATTATACATGGGAAGACTGTTTAATTGACAATGATAAGAAAAATTAGAGAACGACAACACCTATTACCTGATAAATGAGATTACTCTTTATTTCATCATTCGATTCGAAATGCCAAAAAAAAAATGAGAGAATTTTAAAGACGGCAATTGTGATGCAATTCTTTTTTCATAATCGGCAAGTTGCACCTTTTTTACTCTCAGACAAACTAATAAAAACGATTGATCACCAAAAACGAAGAACGGAAAAACTGTAATTTAAAAAATTATTAAAAAATATATTTAAAGAACATAAAAATGAATGTTTAAGTGTTCAAATATTTTATATGTGGAAGAGGGGCCAATAATGTTTATTTTATTATAAATATGCATAAGATGGTCCAATTTCATTATTTCTATTTGGTAATTTTAGAGTTAAAAACAATAATATGTATTTAAAATAAAATAGAACACTAATTTTTTTATTTAAAATAGAATTTACGGTGAGAATGGATCTCCACCTTTGGATCAAGTTTAATTGAAGATCAATGGTAATGAGATGCACTGGATCAATTCATGTGAGAAGCGAAATTCATGGGATAAGGGGTGAGATTGAAAATGATCAAGGTCTGGATCCCTTCTTATGCTTTTCACTTCAACTCTTATTCTCACATCATGCTTCGTGTGTGTATATATATTCACACCACCTAGAGCCATATCCTCAAGCACTTTGGAATCTCATCCAACATCTCCTCCTCCCTCCTCCAATGAAGGAAGCACCAAGCGTCTTTGACGCGTTCAAGAAACCAGGCTCATCGGAAGGCTTAACTCTTCCGTATCTAAAAAGTATATTTGAAAAAAGAAAGCCTTCAGGTCCATTGAAAGATTTAGACAAGACTTCAGGCGGATCGCAAAGTTTTAATTCTTTTTATCAAAAGAGTAAGCCTTCTGGGACCTCTGCCTTCTTTTCCGAAAGCCTTTCTAAAAGTGGCGAATATCTTCTCAGTCGAACGGTATTTGCATTACCCCCACAAAATTTTGGTAGTACCTCCCGAACATCGACTTATAAATCTTACCAACCTTGGAAACATCCAAAACATCCATCAGTGACAAGTTTTGGAGATTTGAGTTAGGCTGGATTAGCTACGGCTCGTGCAAATGAACAAGAAAAATTGAAAAAACAAAAAATAAAGCTCGCCTCGGGGTCCAAATGATGCATCTTCCCATGCCTAAATGGGAAACATTTTCCTTTTTTTTTTGTTGTTGAAGAAATCGCGATCAAGAAATGATATTGTAATCTCATTTGTTGCAATATTGATCGAAGTTAGTTTATAATTTGTGGTAATGTTTGCTTCTTTCATGTACGTTCTTCTTTTCAGCTGTCGATTTCAACTTCGCATAAATCTTAACAGTATGCATCATTGTTGTTTCTAAAAACTGTTGAACCTTCAATCACTAGTTAGTTAAATTCGGCTCTAAACTTTTAAGTTGTCATGCTCGATTTCAACTTCGATTGTGCTAGCTAGCTTGTTAAATGTCCTACAATCACTAGTTAATTAGTTTGTCTCTAATTAAACTTAAATTTGTTGCTTAATTTCTCAATAACAGGTGTTGCTTTAGGATTTTTAATTAGGTATATAATCTAAATGAGATTAATTTTTAATTAAATCTATAATCTTCTCGAGTTTAAAGCCATTTTTTCAATAGACAATAAGGTCATGAGTTTAATTAAAAACTCGTTTGAGATCATCTTCCAAAATGACCCTATCCGAGATCAAAACATCTATGGCCTTTAAAAAATCGAGCATGAATTAAGGGAGAAATCGGCCTTGAGCGAAATTTATACTTTTTTTATTTTATTTTAAGCATCAATTCAAGGTAAATTTTCAACATTAAGAACCATTTGTTACATTTTCAATGCATGAAATGATGCGTTTGGGAAACAAAAAATACACGTAAAAATTTTCATATTATGAATCGAATACATATAAAACAAACACATTGTGAAACAAATATATGTTAGCTAATCAATACGTTAAATATTATACTTAGATGGAAAAAAAATCATGTGAAACAAAACTTTAAGATAGAATTTTACGTAGATCTCACAAATTTTAGAGTTTTCAAATAATTAAACTCTTATTATTTTTAAAAAAACCATAGTTTTCATCTCAATCCCCCAAAAACTAGAACAATTGTATTTATGAGTTGACGTGTCCCAAAAACTTTTACTCCTACCGTAAGTTTATAACTTTAAAGCTATATTTGTTAAATTAGTCGATGACTAAGAATTTAGCTGATGAGGTTATATTGAATCCAGTTGTCCCATCAAGACATTTCCTTCAAAAGGCAGTGTAACTAATGTTGTTGTTGTTGTTGTCACCTTCAACAACAATCTTTGACTGTCCACTCATGAATGATATGCCTGAGTTATTTGCACGTCACATAATTTTTATTCAGAGGCATAGCACTAAGAGAAAATGAGATGTTCTCTTATGATGATATCGGTCAAATAATATCTAAAACATTTAAGGGGTGTTTGATTAGAGGTATTAAACAGTAATCGATGAGAATGAAAGTAAAATAACCTGCTTGGTTTTCTATAATATAATGGGCCCATTCTCCCCAGAAGCCCAAAATTCCATTTCTGGTTAAACCGGGGGGGGGGGGGGGGGAATGAAAATTCATTCCCATCTTCGTTCCCTGTCGTTTTCATTTTTATTTCTCAGCATAAGTCAAACTGACCTTATATGATGATTAAAAACAATAATATATAACTGATGGCCTTGTATGTCTAGGGATCATAAACTTTGGTGCAATGTTGTCAAAGTCACTGAAGGCCTTAAAAAGTTTGGAAGCCGAGAGGGTAGAAAGGGTCTCGAACTCAGAAGTAATAGCTGCCATTATTTATAATGAATGACTGTTATGTTTTGTATCTTGTTTTGATAAAATGCAGTATTTATAGGGGTGTGGATTTGAAAATGGATAATGTTGGTGTATTGTTTTTTTTTATTTGAACATTTATTGGTTCCCAAAGTCACCTTTTCTTAATACATTAAATTACAACTTGTTACACCAAATGATTTTATAAAAAAACATTTCAGTTTAGAACAGGTCTTGAAGCATCATGTGACCCACGAGAGTAGACTTTTCTTCAAGCATATAATATTTTTATATGATAAATAAACTTATTAATTCGTCTCATCTTTATTAAGGTTCGAATGCTTGATCTTCTGAAGATTGCGCTTTACTAGTAATCAGAACACTATTAGACCAAAAACCATTTAATCATGAGAGTAAGGGGCTGTTTGACATTTACTGAATGGTTTGGTAAAGAATGATTAATTGGTCAGAATGATTATAAGGCTCTCATGATATAGCTCAAAATGAAATATAATTGTTTGGCAATTGTGTACAATGGAATTAGGGTTCTTAATGGTTAAAGGAGATCCATTATACAAAATCATTCAGAGGGTTTTAGAACCATTAAAAGATAGATTTTTTATTATTCATTTTTACCAATAAGAGAGGGGAAATAATATTCTTATTATATTACTATTATATCTATACTATATTATAATGCATTTGGCTAAAACTCTTAAAAACTCTTAATCTATACTATATTATAATGCATTTGGCTAAAACTCTTAAAAACTCTTAAACTCTTAAAACTCTTAAACCCGTTCATCCCTATTCGATTTCATCCCATAACTGAATTCGTGTAACTAACTGCAGATAAACACAATCAAATACAGGATAAACATCTTAT